>NW_019392917.1:124432-190820 GCF_000648675.2 Cimex lectularius | reverse complement strand
AGGCTGTCTTCTATCTGTGACCTTCCCACGAAACTTGCGCATGACCATAGTTATACACCCGGCCTCACGGGATACGGCGATATATATATATATATATATATATATAGAGAGAGAGAGAGAGAGAAGAAGAAGAAGAAGAAGAAGAAGAAGAAGCTTATATATTTGAATCGCGTTCTCTTGCGTCAACAATGTCATCATTGCAAGTTGCCTCACTGGAAAGCCAGATTCACCTTCATGCCACGAGAAGGACAAAGATGTTAAGAAGGAGAAAGCGTTCTATTTAACCTTTTTATAGATACTTAAGGTGCAAATCGGCCCGCGGATGACCGCAGAAGGAAAACAGTTCCGATTAAACTACCTGTTCCTAGGAATTCCAAATCAAGACTACGTACATACCTGAATTTACGGGAATCCCCCTTGAAATATAAATCTCAAGGCCTGTCAAGAAAAAATGTTTAAAACCTAAGTTTCAAACGCCGAAAACGCATGATAACAAAGCGAATCCGTCATAAAACATAATTACAATGTCGCTGTCATTAAAACAAACATTCTAGTTTATGACAGCACACTATTGGGTTGTCCGGAAAATAATGCAGGATTTTAAGTTTTCATTAAAAAAAATCTATATAAAATATTCTGTTTACGTTTACAGGATTACTCANATTATTTTGATTAAAGAACATTGCTTTAAAGTAACTAGTTTCTTTTTTTTTGTTTAATACCAAAATCCTGCATTATTTTCCGGACAACCCAATATTATATTGGTTTGCCTATAGAACTTTTTTAGATTTTTACATATTGAATTGTATTTCACTAATTGAAAGTAATTCCCGTATTACAGGAGAGCTTAACGTCCTACTACCCGTTGGTTGTAGCTGACGAGACCTCTTTACTATACATTTTTCATACTATTTTCATTTAAAAAACGATGGACTCTACCTGGAAGATCACCGCGAAATTACTGCAGATACTACATCAACATGTCATTTATAAGATTTCTTCTTTAGGTTTACGTGGGGAACACTTATAACTTGGTCGTTTTCGAACATTTTGATTTGTTTACACTCTGTATTTCTTTTTTTCGTCACGCGTGATGTATGTGTGGACAGACCAAAATTATCGGGAAAATAATTTACAGCTATACAACATTCTTTCCAACATTTGTTTCCTACTGGGGTCGCTGTCATGTAACATTGAGGTTCTTAAGCGTGCGCACGTGGCCGATTAGGCCTTATCACACGTATTAGATTCTGAAGTTAGGAGCGATTCACCTCCGCGCACGGAAAACCTGCTGGTTCCGTGAGGTTCGGTGTAGAAGCCCACAAATCCACAGACTAATCGATAGACACGGTGACTTCTTCCGCTTGCCCCTTCCGAGGGGGTGAGTTAACATTGTGCACTTAGCCAGTGCCGTGCGTAAAGGGATAGGTGTTCGAAATGCATCGTCCTAGTCTACCACGCACTCCCTAGATAGAGAAGACAACTCTATCTCACCGAATGTAGGGGCTCCACTAGCGTCGAAACCTCCGGCCGCGGTTTCGATTTAAGTGGAATCTCTAACCACCCCCTATAGGAGACCATGACGGCCTCTGACGGCCGCCACCGTCAAGCACCCGCCCCCGTCCACCATTCCTCACGCATTCGAGGAACGCCGTCAGGGTAGTCATAGCTCCTCCCTGGCTATCCGATCCATCCGATTCCCACGAGGTCGGGAGGTAATTCGAAGGTCATGCGCATGTACTACGGTCCACGGCCTCGAACTAAGTACAGCCTCTTCTGTAGGTACCCGCCAGGGGTCTCACCACGAAGCTTCTGCGAGTCCTTACCCATGCAGCTGGGCTTGAACCACCATTCCAGCACCCTCAGATTTCGTGAATGTCATAAGACTCAGAAATTTGCTATAGACAACCTGCAGCCTTAGTACGGCATGTGATACTTAGACATGTAAAAGACCAAAACTATCAGGAAAATTATTATACTATACACCCTTCTTTTCAAAAACACCTAACTCCAGCTAGTGACGATACATGTTTTTATCATTACCAAATTATATCATGCCAAACCTAAACTATTTTCGCGTATAATCGCCAAGTTTTTCTTCTCATCACAAACCCCCGTCGAAACTATAATTAACTATTACATAACTGTAACAACAGATTATGCCAGTTGTTCCACTTCTGACATTCCAGCACGCTCAGATGTGCGTGAATATCACAAGACCCCGAAATTTGCTGTAGACAACCTGCAGCCCTAGTACGGCATGGGATACTCCAGAAGAGGCACGTAGACAGTGGCTTGACCTCCACGTTGTAGAAGTCTATTGGCCGGTAACAGACGTCGACAGGGTAGAAGAAAAATTAAGCGAAAGCTGCTTGGCCCTGGTTCACTTTGGATTCACATCGGGAATAAAAGGGAGTTTGCAGTCCCATTATCATCCTAAGATATTTGACCGACCATGACACAATCATCTTTCAATTTCGATCTTCTTTTACCTTACCGTCATCTTTTACTTAATGTTGATTATGATGACATATGCTGGCTAAAAGTAGAACAAATAAAAACAGAGTAAATTCTACAAAAAATCCAAAGAATCTCATACTTTAGTGATATTAAAACAACACTCATAGCCTCAAAAGAAAGTATGATCAAGCTTCCACCCTTACCTGCAAGTAAATCTGTGATAAAGTTAAAATAACCGGCATGGCTAAAACTAATTCAGCAAGAATGGACGGACCCAGTCAGGTTATCAGTGTCGATCAGTTCAACAAAACGTATTCCAAATATATTATAACTGTGTGGCACCATTTGTACAGAAGAGCGGTTAAAATAAACGCAGATCCAAAAAATACTGCATAATATTAGGTTAAAATAAACTTGAAAACAGAACATTTGAACTGTCTGAATTCATACTTTCAAAACCTATAAAACCTAAAGTGTCCCATAAGTATAATAAAAAAAAGAGTAGATAAGTTCATATCAAAGGAAGGAATTGTTGATGACACGGCAAAACTTGCATCATGCTGAGACTTCGAGGTACATAATTCATCATAGGTTATCTGTCATGTGGCTTTCAGATAACCTCACATATCCCAGTTAACTAATCTAAAAATTATTTGTTAAAAACACTTATAGATTAGAAAGGGGGGAAATCTTTTTCACGGGATCAGGTCGCGTTTCATTGGTTTCATTTCAACTTTCTGAAACATCGGCTCATTTTCTCATGATTTGTCAATTGTCCTGTTATGAAAGAGGTCACAGCCTCAATAATTGGTTTTGAATAATCTGTTAATATGCTTGTAATGGTACAAGATGAGCATACAATACCGTAGGATTTACACTAGTTATATAAAGTAATAACTTATTTGCTGTATTCATCTAAGAGTTTTTAAACATTAATTGAAACAAAATTCGCATGTTTTGACCTCTTTAATAGCTACTTCATTATTATTGCTCGTGATGTTTAACGTGAGGTTGAGGTCAATCGTGAGGTCTAAATATTTTAATTTGCTCGTCTCTATAACTCCTGACCCTTAAAGACAATATTCCAATCCTTGGGGAGTCTGTGTTTTGTGAATTTCAATTTTCAATTTAATGGCCATGTTTATAGTGTTAACAACTGCCCCTGGGCACTAGAAAAAGCTGTTAACTCTTATACATGCGAGCAAAGTATTCAAATTACAAATTTGATAATATGATATGAAAATGAAAATTACAAATAATATGGGTCCCAAAATAGCGCCTTGTGGGGCGCCTAAACCCTGGTTAAATGTTGTTTTATGGATGTAGACACAATATTAGTTATCGTTAACATACGTTGAGACAATTTTGACTAAATATTTCGAAAAATTTTGTTCAACAAGTCTTTGTACAAGAAGTCTCATTGCCAAATCGTAGATTTTTAATTTTGTATTAAAATTGGGATAAGCCCTATTTGAAAGAAAACTCAGTTCTTTCGTCGAGGTTTCGAGGAATACATCCCCTTCTTCATGGAAAAGGATGGGATAAAAGAGGTGACCAAAATGATTCTGCACTTCGACCAGAATGCTGCTGCAGGTGCTCCTCTATTTTTATAACTCACTGGCCAGTTTCAAGTTGTTAATCAACTTCCACAGCTTGCCAGCGACTCCTTAGTGTAGGATCTTGCTTGCGGCCTTTATTCTCCTAGATGCATGAATCTATAACTATTATTATAACTTATTATTAATTATTCAATATCACTAGTTTTCGTGGTCCGCTTGACCAATTATCTTTCAATTGATTAAGGTTTTTAGTTGAGATAAAAATAATAAGTTTAAATGAAGTATACCTTCGCTAAAGCTCTCCGTGGTCATTTCATCTGTCGCCGAGAATCAAATAAATTACACGATATTTAAAAAATGGCAAAAAGGAGGGAAAATGCAAAAGGTGAGGTTGAGATGGGAAGTTAGTGCTCGAGTGGATCGAGTGGTAGAGCAGCGGCGTATCTAGCCGAAGATCGTGGGTTCGAATCCCGCTCGTGACACTGACTTTTTTAATCTCAACTAAAAACCTTTATAAATTGATAGTTCACAAGGTTAACCATATATGTACATGTACATAATGAAACTTGTGGTTTCAAAGTGAATTTTCGAGTAGTCAGTGTAACGGAATCTCCATCTGCTTATACTGATTTATTCAGTACATTGCCTAAGGTTCAAATCCATTGTTAAACCTTAACACCTCGAAAGCCTGACGGAAGAATGGAGTGTTTTCCTTTTCTTATGAATTGGCCAATTCATGATTTTTTAGTATAAAATCGTAACATTAAAAGCTGATATCAAATATGTGATCGGTTTATTTTCCATGAGCATGTAAAAAACCACGTTTTTGCTCAAAAATCGCAAATAACTCGAAAATGGTGGAAAAATCGGGCGAAGTAGAAGGTGACCAATTATAGCTTATGAAATTTTCCTACCGACTCTCCAGGGCGAATTTCTGGCTCCACAGCTCAATTTGAAGTTTTCGTAAAAAGTGCAAAAATTAATATGTTCCTTTACTGATGAATGACTGAAGCTAGGAAAACATTTAAAAGCGCCTTCTTCTTCAGCGTAAAATGTTTTAAAAAATGGGATCTCGAGCAGCTCTGTGACTTAAAAGGCTGAGAAAATAGGTATTTCCAAAGTTGGCAATTTTTTCAGACAAAAACCAGATGGTCGGTTTTTTCTTTTTAAAATAATTTAAAAAAAAAAGAAAATAGAGAGAAAAAAGAGCTTGTTCGAGGGAAAAAGATAAAGACAGATAGACTCATAGATCATAGAACTGTCCACGAAACTGGACCCATTTTAAACTTTAAAACAGTTTGTTTATTTGGTATTTACGTGGTATATTTCACAAACCAATGACGAATGAAAAGATTTAGTTTCTGACTACATTAAGCATTCTGCATTGTGCTATGTAGTTATCATATTCAACTTTACCAAATCTTCGATTCCAACCTAATCTTAGGTTCATGTGATATGAGTTCATTTTTTCAATCAAGTATCAATCTTTATTGTTATACTATCGTTCTATCAAATGAATCGTTCACTCATTGAAAGTGAATAAAAAAAGATTCATAAAGCTGATGTAAGGTATGGCACAAGAGTATCGAGACGGTTGGGATGGCAGGGTTTTCTGTAAATGAGGAAATGAAAATAAAGCTAGGGGTCTACTTTATCACTCCAATTCTGCAACGTGGATTATTTTCAATTAAAAGTTAGCTTTCGTCGTTCCAGCCCTTCTTTGTTTTTCAGAGAAAATTATACTCCTTTCATTATAACGAAAGCTGCGCACCGTGAAATTATTTTCGTGGTGTTTTTGAGGTAGAACATCTAAATCGAATAAAACCACCTCTGCTTCGACGTTCCACCAGACAATATTGTAATTTTCACGATTCTATGAGTAAAAGAAAAGTGTTAAAAAAAATAGAATGACTTATTTCTACGCTCAACCAAAAGAAAACAACGTTTAAGTTATATTGTAAGATGTTCCTCGAGCAAATTGAAAATAAAATTAATATTTTTCAAACAAGAGGGTTTAAGTAATATAACATAATTTTTTATTTTCTTTATATTCTTCTCAACTCTACAATTTTTTTAAAGTTTTTCAGATATCGTGAGATGCGGTCGGGTGTGATGTAGGTTTCAGAAAAACATTTTCTTTATCGTGCCAACGTTTGTAAATCCCAGGCTCTGAAGATGATCTCAATAAAAGATCGAAACGTCGGCACGATAAAGAAAATGTTTTTCTGAAACCTACATTACACCCGACCGCATCTCACGATATCTGAATAACTATTGAATAACGGTCACTAATCTCAACACAAATTTTTTTAAATTTCATATGAACTTTCTATTTTCAAATAATATAAGTATTTGGTAGTTTAGAGGCATTTTAACCTTCGGTCAACACCGTGAAACGCCCGGATATATACTACAACGTCGGATCATTTTGACTCAATTCTGTTTTTAAGTGCTATGAGTCATTTTTCAACATTTTTGAGAAATACGAAGAACTTTATTTAAAAGTTTTTACTTTTTTAACCCTGTAGGATACAAAACGGCATTTTTTCGAAATAAATTCTTTAAAACATATTGTAATCACAATAAAGTACAGTCAAGCAAGGAAAAACTCGAATCCCAAAATCTTTCTTTGAACTTTTTAGACCTAAAACTGTCCATAATAAACAGCCGAACCGGATTTAAGAAGAGTCCTCGAGCACGGTTGCGAGTTTTAGAGTCCCCTGTTCCGCTTTTTAGGGGAAATTGGTTTTTTTTTTATTGTTTATAGTATGTGTTATGTGCCTATATGTTTTGTCTGTGTGCATGTATTTATTAGCGTGAATGGCGAGGGGTGAGGGTGAATATAACGTCATCATCGCCCCTCGAACGATGAAAGCGAGTGAGTGTGTGTTCGGGGTCGATGGCGGAATATTTATAAAAGTACGCCATCAACCCCAATCTAGTTTAGTTTGAGTGTAGGTCGGTGAAGGAATATCAAGTACTCTACCGACCAAACGGAATGAGCGTACTGTATGGATGTATTTAAGTGTATGAATGTATTTATTTGTATGAATGTTGTGTTTGAAGGGGTATAGAATATAGAATATAGACTTAGTGGGGGGCTGAAATGACCTAGATGTCGGAAGCCCCAGCAAAAAAAATAAATAAAAAAAATAAACAGCCTAATAGAAATAGACGTATATAGAAAACCCACAACTGCAGACACTATGATACCAGCGGATTCTTCCCACCCATGGTCCCAAAAGGCTGTTGGTTTCATTTGGCTCATAGACCGGATGTTAAAACTTCCGCTAACACCTGATAACTATAAAAAAGAATTAAAAACTATTAAAACCTTAGCAAAAAACAACGGGTATCAAGAAATATTTATTGTTAGGTTGCTAGTTAAAAGAATAAAAAAATTAACTTTAAACGAATCAACATTAGGACTCAGCCATCCCACCACTAATGAATCATTAGGTTTCCGTTGTTTGCCATACATTGGTGAATTATCGGAAAAAGTTAGTAAAATGTTTCAACAAGAAGGTTTTAGAATAGCTTCTAGAAGTACGGGTCAACTTAAAAACATCCTCTCAGAACCTAAAGACAAAGGAGACAACTTGGCAAAAAGCGGGGTTTACCAACTCAATTGTAATGATTGTGATATTAAATATATAGGACAAAGCGGTAGAGAAATAAAAACAAGAGTAAAAGAACACTTGTCTAAATCGAGCAAATTTTCGGAATTTAAGGACCATCTAAAAGAAACAAAACATAATTTCAATTCAAATCTAAATACAAGAGTGTTACATAGTTTCAACAAAGGGAAAGAATTAGATTGGTTTGAGAAATTTGAAATTAAAAAATGTAAAATTGAACATGGAGATAAATGCATTAATAATATAACAGATTTTGATCTACCTCCCATTTCAAATAATTAATCTAATTATTTTAATTGTTATTATTTTTATAGTAATTTAATAATATTAAGTATTTAATAGTATAACATTTATTTGTGTTGTAATTTCCGCGTTTCGCACGTTCAAATTGAGCGCCATTAAAAAGATCAGCTGCTAATTGGAACATCGCGTTGGCGGAGGTATCAGCGGGTTCACTTTGGTAATTCATGTCGATAGACGTGGTTGTGTGAGTCTTTCAACCTGATGATGAGCTAAAAGGCTCGAAATCCGGATCGTTGCAAAACAACTTACTGTGAGTAGGAACTATCTTTTTAAAAAGGATTAAATCTTTCTTCGTAAAAAATTAACTTCGAGTTTTTAATATTATCTACAAATCTACAGTCAAACGTCTTCGTAAACTGCAAATTAAATTCATATAAATTTTTTTTTTTTTTTTTTTGGGGGGTTTGGGGAGTCCCCATTACCCATGACCCTAGTATTGGTGGAATGGTGATACTAGCAGCGCAAAACCGGAACTCGGAATAGAGGCGGAGCGCACCGCCCCGGCACCACGAACGACGCCGATCATATAAAATTAAAATGACAGGTAACTTCACAAAAATGAAACACAGTACCACAAGGAACAAAAATGACATACATACTCAGAAAAACGGAAAGCAAAGAAAGAAGACAAATCTGTTTTTGGACATCACTGCTAGAAAAATCGATGTTCTAAATAAACGACAACATATGTCTGAGACATTAAGGTTCAAATCCATCATAACGCCGCTAAAAAATAAAAGGCCCAGCAAAGCTTTCACTTCAATATCATCTGTGGTTCCTCTATAGCGCTGGTCAGACCTGTATTGAGGTTTTTTTTATCAATCTCTTCATTGGTATATTTTACAATGACATCAATCATGGCTTGGTTGATGAATAAGGAATACAATGGGTCCCCATCTACAAGGTTCCGAGCATTTCCTTTGGCACCAGCCAAATGGGTAATCTTCTTTGAAGCTACTCTGACGTTTCTGGACGGTAAAAGATCGGCATCAGTCCAGATAGTTTTGCCATCTTTGCCCAACACAAAGTTTCTGCTTTGTTCTCTATCTTTGGAACCTACATTTGAAAAATGTTCTGGGCTAAAGTGGTCCTCTAAGAGCCATCGTCTTCAGGAACAACGTTTATAATTGTCGTTTGGTAACAAATCATTTTCATCTTCACTGTAAGTTCCTTCTTCAGAAAACTATTCCTCGTTTTCATTAACACAGATCTTTCTATTTCTCGTCGAATTTCTTCGCCAGTTACAAAATGTGAATTATTTGCCATGGCTGAAACAATCCAGAAATATTACAAAGAAAAGCATCGAGAAAACTAATTAAATTTATAAAAAAGAAATTAAATTTGAACTAAAACTAAAAAACATGTCGTATAACCTGGGGTTGTATTGACCCATACCATGATTTTTCTTACTTTATTCGAATATTATAAAGTCACTTACTTGTGGAAAGAGTTCCAGTCTACAGGAAGACTAGAAGGAAAGCTACTCAAAGCCTCAACCTCTTCCGATCACTACCCACTGACACACGCGCGTTTTTTAAATTTTGGGGTCATTTTGACCCGTATCTTGTAGAACAAAGGTGACAAATGACTTTTAAATTTCTCGTAAATCCTTCATTTTTTCGTAAAAGAAAGTAAATTTTAGATAAGAAGTCTGATTTACTTACACAGTGGATTATTTAGAAGATTAAGCTTCAAGCCTAGCTTAACTTTTTTCCACTCAGAAATTTAAAAAAATTATAATTCTTTAATTATGGTAAGCTCTTGGAGAGATTCGCTCACTTTAAAAACAACTACAGCACATCTCGTAAAATGATTTCGTGCTGAAATTTTCATGGAATAAATAAATCAAATATTTGTTTAACATAATAAAAGCTATGTGCATTATAGCGTAACTACTCATTACTGAATCTGCACGAGCATGTACACACATTCGCGGGGGCGCAGAGTTGAGCCTTTCATTTGTCGCAGTCCACATGCAATTCCAGCTTTTGTAATTTACAATTTACCGGAAGGCTTCGAAAATCAGCCATCCCAGGTGCTGGCAGTCCGTGGTCAGACCTCGGTCTTATCCGTCCATCCGCCGAGGCTCCATCAACAACTAGGTCATTTCATCCACCAACGCAATCAGTTTCTAAAACCAAATCCATTCACTCTTAAATGCATTTTTTTACATTCATATATTCATTCAGTTAAGGTGGCGGAATATTCGGTATTCCTCCGTCACTCTTTATAGCTGTTAAATAACTAACCTAATTGTGTGTCGATGAAGATTAAGTTTATAAGATGAAGATCTCTCACACTATACGTTCACACCAGTACATTAAATAAATAAAAGTAAAAATAAAATAAAAAGCCCCCCCCACCATGATTTCTAAATGTAAAACCCAAAATACCTGACCTTGTTGACCTCACAAAACTGCATAAAGAATGCACACACCTGCATACACCCCACAGATACGTTTATTTTCTTTTAATTGTAAGTACTTCTCAAATGGCAAGTGTTCATGTGACAATTCTACAGTGGTAGATGCGAATCATGTTATTTTGGCCTGCCCAATAAAACTTCAAGGAAGAGAAGATATTTACAAAACACTGGTGAAAAATAAAGTGCCACTACCCACCTCAGTTAACTTAATTTTAAGGTGTAGCAAGAACATTGAAAACCTGGATCCCATTTTTACATTTATCGAAAAAAATGACAGATATTTAAACTAATTTTAATAAAGAAGGAAAGAATAGTAATATTGGATCAAGTGGAGGTGGGCAGGCGGCGGCTGGGCCGTGCCTGGCTGGGCTGGCGGTGCGCTGTCTGGGTGGACGCTTTTGGCCTCTCGGGCGTGTTTGGCCCCGGAATATGGGATAAATGCGGACTTTTCCATGGGCCCTAGGTGCCGTGTAGATGGTTTTTATCCGCATCCATCTGGAACAATCTGTGACAAAATAAAAGAAGGGTAGAAGGACCTTATGCAGAGAAGAGGCCTGGGCGTCCTTCCCGGTCGGCTCTCGTGTTCGGTCTCGGCGGGGTCGGGCTGAGGATTGTTCACGGGACGCACTAACAGAATTGGCTAGATGTACTAATGTACAAGGCAAAAAAAAAAATTGTAAGTAAATTGTAATATTAGGTAAACATTAGTACATAGATTTGTAAAAATGTAATAATATTTTTTACTATAAAATTATTTTTGTACAGGATAAGATTGAAGATGTTCACAACGCATGCGAAAAGCTTCCTAAATAAAACCAAATCTCCAAATCTTAATGGTAAAGAAGTAATTTCAGGGTTTTTTTTTTTTAATTTTCGACTTAGGCCCACTAAATTGCTTATAAACCTCAGAATTACTGACTGCAGAAAAATCTGGTTTGCGCCACCTGAAAGAACGTTAAATTTTCTGTAAGAAAACCTATTTACAGTGCCGAATTGATGAAAAAATTTTGCACGAAAAATTCAGAAAAACAAAAATGTTGAAATTTGGAATTTTATTAAATGTTGGATTGGTAACTGTTAATCCAACCCCTGGAGCGTTACAAATTCCCTCAAAAGTTCTCCATTCAATTAGCTTCCAACGGTATACCCAACTTTTTGGATTGCGCTTCTGGAAGGCCCAAAAATTTTGCATTTTGTTAAAAAAAAAAAAAACTGGTGTCGATGAAGGAGGCCACTTTCAATTTTTCCAGGAAATCCGTGTTGCTCTTGAATTTCGTGTCAGTCTTTAAGGTTCAATTCAATCAGTTTGCTTTATGTTATCAGCTGACAACATCCTCAGGTTGGTGATTTAAATTACGAGGGCAGTTGAAGTAGATGAAGAAAAAATCAACTCGCTGCTGGTGGTCATTTCGTTCCAAACTTTGTACCCTCGAAAAATGGTAAGGGTACAATCCTTCCTTACCATCAGCAACCTGAGGAAATTGTCAGCTGATAATATAAAGCAAACTGATTGAATTGCACATTAAAGAACTGACATGAAACTCAAGAGTCAGACAGATTTCCAGAAAATATTGCACGTGCCTCCTTCATCGACACCAGTTTTTTTTTCAACAAAATGCAAAATTTTTGGGCCTTGAAGAAGCGCAATCCAAAAAGGTACACCTCTGGAACTAAAGGCTTCTTTGATATTCAACCTTTGACGAGTATGATACTTCCATAAACAAAATGCTGAGGAAGTCTCTGTTTTCTACATTTCTTAAAAAGATAAAAGTCACTTATCGGGAGGATTCTGAGTTGAGTCATGTACTAGCAAAACAAGTACAGCATAATAAAATAATTAAACTATTAATAACCATATCTAGAGGTCACTGCTTCATGTGATAGTCTATTTTAAATTATGTAACGTCTGGGAGTAAAAGTAAATTATTAGCGAGAATGGAGTGGGTTTAACCCGGCCATATGAAGTCACATCTATCTGCATATATATTTGTTTTTATTTCTATTTTTTTTATTACTATATAAATCTAAAACCAGTATATTTCGTGGTCTAATTGACTGGTCCGAGTGGATCGAAGTCATGATAGCTCAAGTGGTAGAGCAGCGGCGTACTTAGACGAAGGTCGTGGGTTCGAATCCCGCTCGTGGCACAAACTTTTTCATTTCAACCAATACCTTACATAAGGATTAATTAATTGAAAGAAGTCATTTGGTAAATTGACCACTAAAACATAAATGGATTAATATTTAATAAATAAAAGAAGTATCACTTCACTAACAGCTCCCCGTGGCCACTTCATAAGTCGCTGAGAATCGAATCCTGATTACACAACATTTGAAAATGGCAAAAAGAGGGAAAATTCGAAAGGTTGTAGGCTGAGATGGAAAGTTGGTGTCCGAGTGGATCGAAGTTAAGATAGCTGAAGTGGTAGAGCAGCGGCGTATTTAGCCGAAGGTCGTGGGTTCGAATCCCGCTCCTGACGCTAACATTTTCATTTCAACCAATACCTTGCATAAAGATTAATAAATCTAAAAGTGGAAAGTCAGTAGCCAGATTGGATTCGTATAACCTCGTAATTGAAATATCCTCGTAAAAATGTGTTTTGGTGTATTCCTTTTCCACTGTTCATCTAAATCCTCAATTTTTAAATTTAAGTTAGAATCTATTTTACGTAACACCATTTTAATTTGTCAAAAAAATACCAAACTCTGGCAGACAATTTTTTTTCTTCAAAATTCCTGAATTTACTTTAAAAATATTTTGTAAATTATTAGTTTCTTAATAAAATGTTTTCTTCTTCATCTTTTACTTCGATGCGGAAGTAAATGAAAACTATAAAAAACAAGGCTTGTGGTGAACCAGGGAACATAATCACGGTATTCGGTTTTGTATGTAGTCTATGTACCTCGACCCCATCGCATTCGCCTGTAAAGTGTTTGAACTTCTTTTTGCTTTTACCGCAAAAGGGTTGGAAACATAGAATTGTTCAATTTATATCTAAAAATAGCCTTCATTACTTAACCCTCCGAAAGAGTAAACCCTCCGCCCCAATCGCCGGCTTAAATGGGATTACATTTCCGGCGGGGCCCGAAGAATTTCAGAGATCTGTTTTCGCCGCTGTTCCTATAAGAGAAAACCTGTTTGCCTCTCAAGTATCAAGTTCGTCCTTTCATCTCAATCAGGGAACTTCGGGGATTAGTTGGAGCTGAAGACTGGATCAGTTAGGCGTTTCGGCGAAGAACAGAATTGACGCTCTGTCTGTTTGATTAGTTTATTATTCTGTTTGAAACTGATTTTTAGTTTTTTTTTATTTCATTAACGATTACAGAAACGCTTAAAAATCAGTCTGTATTCACTCACCGAAGGTTATCAAGATTGTAGAAACTACGGAAACAAGCATGAACCCATTTAGACGTTTTTGAAGATCTTTCAGTTTTTCTTCGACATCTTGGAATATTGCTCACTGAAGTTAAATCACCATCATCATCAATTTCATTAAATTCCTCATCAATTTTTTTTAATGACACACGTAATTAAGTCATAAGTCCGTTAAAGTACATATTCATGCTAATTTAAAAAATTATCTAACCTAAGTTTGTCGGGTCTCAAAAGTTCAGTCCATTCACGCAAATATATTAATTCACACAGAATAAAAATAATGCATCACTCTAAGTCAACCTAACTGGTTCGAAATTCTGTTCGCACTCGATATTCCACACGGACCCTCCTTGTCCATGCACACTTAAACATTTACGCATATAAATACGTTCACATAATTGATAAGTTAAATTCACTAATTTCGTGGTCCGCTTGACCAATTAATTAAGGTTTTTAGTTGAGATGAAAAAAAGTTAATGGCACGAGCGGGATTCGAACCCTAGATATCGCTAGATGCGCCGTTGCTCTATCACTTGAGCTATCGTGACTTCGATCCATTCGGACATCAACTTGCTATCTCAACCCATAGACCTATCCTACCTTATAAACCTATCCCTCAATCTCACAATTGATGTTATCAAGGTTTTTGATATTATACCCTTTTCACAATGTAAATGTATATAAAGTTAAATACTCTAACGTATTTTTGTTTGTTTTTGTTTACTCGACAGTATCTCACAAACACACTCTAACATACTAAAGCTTTTACGCTAATAAATACATTCAATCAAATTAAGGTTATGGCTTCAAGGTATGTACGAAAGGTGTGACCATAAACCGTAAACACGCTTCAGTTATCATACTAATTGCTTATTATAACCACTACTGTGGCTCAGAAGTTGTTTAAAATTAGCAGGATGGACCACACTACATATGTAGCCGCAATTGCTCACAATCTGGTTTTTTTTCCGCAACAGCAGAGGTCATATCAACCCTCGGGGTGCCGGTGTTTTTGAAAAAAAAAGCCCATTTATAAGTATGCCGGGTTCGAATGCAGGGCCGCTGGATTCGAACCTGGGACCTTTACCTTATAGCGATGAGCGCCATGTCAACGACTAAACCGTTGCGGCCACCGACGCCCCCTAACAATCTGTTATTATGCGCTTTATACTACTTGTACTTTACTACTTTATACTACTATATACTCCGTTATACTACTATACACTGCTTATGCGCCGCATAAAGAAAGACTCTCCTCGCCAAAGAAAGACCAAGGAGATGGCCATACATCAACCTGGTATGGCCTATCCGCAGACCGCAGTTGTCTGTCGATGTGGTCAACAGTTTAATGGGTTGAAACGGAAATCAGAGGAGTACTTTAGTTTCATTTTACATTATAGCGCACTTTAGAAACGTCTAGAACAATAGGTTTATAAGTCTCATTTACGTTGGTTGAAAGCACCAGCATTAATCAAATATCGTGTTGCTAAATTAAACGTTAACACTTACGTTTTTGAATCATCAACATTAGAAAGCAATTTATCATTCTTTTTAATATCATTTTAACAAAATATCGACGAGCATAATCACCCATTTGATCTTCCTTAGCACGAAGGATTATATAAAATAAGAACTGCGACGTAGAATCAACTTAATTCCGCTCCATCATAACTTCTTTAAGTAACAATTAAAAAAGGTAATTATAAATTACATAAAAATTTGTTCAAAATAAAAAGTATATAGTTCATAAATAAAATAATAAAAAGGAATATATATATGGAAGGTCAAAAAGAAACATCGTTGAGAAAGTAATAACAAAGAACATAAAATTGATAACATTTAGTTAAACAATGCACAATAACCTTTGGGGGGGGGAATTAATTAAAATTAGTTATATGAAAGTATACAGATGTTGTTTTTTTAGCAGAAATACACCAGAAAGTTGCATTCGCAATTGCGCGTAATATTTATTACCGAATTTTCCCCCAAAGCTTACTCGCCACATGGGAATCAGAATGGATATTTTTTGTTTTAATTGAAAGATGCGAAATTGAATAAATCATTCAAAAGTTTGCCCTCCCCATTTTGCGAAATTTCAACTGTGATTAGACCAGGTTGGCGAATTCCGTGAATATTAACGTTTGAGGTTGTTCCAGGGTGAAGTGCACGGCTCCCACGAGGGGTATGAATTTATTATTGCCACAACGTCGCAGAACTACATGTAGCCGGGATAACGTGCTTCCATGTAAAAGCCGATAAACGCCGCAGAAGGAAATGGAATTGAATACAGAGTCCAATTGAATTCGCGGGTGCAAAACGTCAAAAGAAAATTGCCCCTGGGGTGGAAGTTCAACTCCATAATTTAATTTCCCTAATCAAAAGGGTGGAATTGAACGCTCAATTTAAATTTCAACACGACGAAACACTTGCAAGTTGTTTCACTAAGAAGTCAGTAACTCATTGAAGAATAAATCTCAAAAAAATAACGCCGTAGCACATTGAAAACCTTAACACAAACGCTAACTCAACATTAGCTGTACAAGAGAAAGTACGATCAAGTCCAAAAATTTAGTAAAACACAAAACAACAAAGACGTCTGTACTGTAAATAGATTTCTATTATCGCTTATTTGACTACTACCAAACAAGGTAAATAAAATAAAAAAACACCAAAAAATAAAACCCACAAGCGACGAATAGACCATTAAAGTGGGCATAAGATAAATACCAACGCCGGAATTGTCTGTTAAAACAAGTTTGCACCATCAAAGATAACAACTATCTCCACTTATAGACCGACTGGCTTTAAAAAAATATGATACCCGAAAAAAGACATTTAACTAAGAAGATTTAAACCTCTGGATTGATTACTAGAACTGACTTCATTCAGATGGATTATGATCTAAAAAAAATCTATATTATCAAAGATTTCAACAAACACAACAGCTTTATTGGAACAAAAAGCGGATAAATAAGTATGATAATATTACCATTATAACAAACATAATACTTACAAACAAGTACAAATAATACCGACCTATAACCAGATTAATTACTTTGCGATCAATCACATTATCAAAATTTAATACTATAATATATAAAAAAATCTTTACTTATAATAAGTATTTATAATCATTTATATATAGATATTAGCTGAAATTAAGAAAGCCCCAAAAATAGAAGAAATGAAAAAACATTATGTAAAAATACTAAAAAAGAATGGTTTATAATTGAATTTATTATATCTGTCTAGTATTCAAACTATTATAGTGTATTGTATGTTATTTTGAACAAATTTGTACGTTCTTTTCAGTATTTGTTTCTTAAGTGATTTATTACGGTTTAATGGGATGATGTAGATTTAATTTGTATATGTATGTAATATATAACATTGTTAGTAAATTTTGTAAATATATGATTTCTTCTTTACCGATTTATTACGGTTAAACGAATGTAAATTTTAATTTAGTTATTATTACTGTGCACATTCAACTTATTTTTTTTTAAATATACATATAATCAACTAGATGCGTGTACGTAAGTTGAAATTATAAAATGTTCGTTTTTCGTTGAGTGTAAGAATGAAGTGTCTCTCTCTCACTCACTCTCTCTCTCTCTCTCTCTCTCTCTCTCTCTCTCTCTCTCTCTTTCTCTCTCTCTCTCTCTCTCTCTCTCTCTCTCTGGCTCTTACGCTTTTCCTCTTTCTTAGAATTTTCACAAATTTCATGAAGATCGGCAAATCGAACAATCCTGAAGTAGTGACATTTGCAGACAAGAAAATAATAATAGTTTTCCAAACCCACACTAAATCATGTTTGTAAAATCAAAATATGTGATTACCCCCATTATGCAATTACTAGCACGATTGATACAGCCATTATTGGACAAAAATCGAATCACCAATTCACTTATAGAGTAGACCTAGTTGACAAAGGTCGAAACCGGTTTGCAGAGACTCAGAAAGGGCCTGTTTATAGAACTTATTTGTGATTCGGTCAAGGTCTTCTTTCTTTTAAGACCCTTGATTACCGTTTCCAGTTCTAAGAAACTCCTTATCAAAAGGGATTACCTTGTTCGAAGGTTCTGCATATTTCATTATTCAACGACACAAAAAACCGAATACTCGAATTTGTCTGTTTCAAACTTTATGTATTTGTATCGTTGTATTAAATACAATGTCCTTATTTAATATAAGCTAAATGAAACGAGATCAGGAATTCATGAGTTTGATTAGAAATAATTTAATACTGATGGATTGAAGGAAAGTTGACCAAAACACCGGAAAATTATTAATGATACATTAAAATTTAACTAACAAGTTATAGACTAGTTTTGCTCTCAATAACTCGTATTACCTCCTCAAGCTACGCTGAGGGCTTTAAGTATCCAAAGCACGGAGTTAATAAGCGATCGGATTTCGTCTTGTGAAACAGAATCCCATTCTTCAACAAGAACGGTTTGAAGTTATTCAACTCTTGACGGCAGAAGCGGCCAATGATGTTTAATCTGCCTCTTTGTAATGTCCCGTATGTGTTATATGATTCACGTCAGGAGAACCTGCTGGCCAGTTCATTGCGGTAATCCTCACATCCTCCAAGAAATGGACACGAAATTGTCTTCAATAAATGGTGCGAATGGGGCTACAGCTTCCAGAAGAGCTTTCTCAATGTACTGGGAAGTCAAAAATGCATTCTGTATGATAATCGGTTCGGTTGTGGCATGGACGTCGACGTTACCGATATGGCTGACTGTCTTTGAAACTTCTGGGACCCACGTATGGCACTTGAAGCAAATCAACGACCTCTCCACAAAGGGAACCGGTAATCCGGCTGGCAAAAATAAAAATCGGCTTTCATTAGTGAATCAAGTAAACAGCTCTCAATTGTTCAAGTGTCCAAGCGAGATGTTCTTTTGCGAGTCGCCCGTACTTGATGCCTCTCCAAGTACTAAAGAAACTTTACGGGACGTCTAAAAACTAGGCAATTTTCACGAAGCCTTCTAATGACTGTTATAAAGTTCCAATTTACATCTCCTAAACCTCAGTAGACCATCGTGGTAGGAGCCCGGCACACTCACGACTTGGGCTATGAAACGGACGGTAGGTCGTCGGCCGTCAAAGCGTCTGCCTGAGCGAGATCTGCCCGCTTTAAACCTTATTAATTTAAACAAAATAAATAATCAATTTTTTACTTAAATTTAGTATTTTATCAAATAAACCAATGTAAAAAAAACGAGGTCAC
This sequence comes from Cimex lectularius, assembly GCF_000648675.2. NCBI lineage: Eukaryota > Metazoa > Arthropoda > Insecta > Hemiptera > Cimicidae > Cimex > Cimex lectularius. Next base: position 171,820 of record NW_019392917.1, on the reverse strand, counting down.
GATAGCCTCAAGTGGTTAGAGCAGAGGCGTGTTGAGCCGAGGGTCTTGGGTTCGAATCCCGCTTATGACACTAGCTTTTTCATTTCAAACAATACCTTACATAAAAAGATTAATTAATTGAAAGAAGTTATTTGGACGAAATACAATGAACGTAAAAAAACACTTGACACGCTCGATAATTAGGCTCCGGAAAGGATGAAATTGGATTGATTTTCTTTATTTTGAATGTAAATAGTGTAAAAAAGATTTAAAATAAGTTAAAATTAATTAAGGTTTTTAGTTGAGATAAAAAAATCATTGGCACGAGCGGGATTCGAACCCACGATCTTCGGCTAGATACGCCGCTGCTCTACCGCTTGAGCTATGGTGACATCGATCCCCTCGGACGCCAACTTCCCATCAAAACTCCATCTTTTGAATTTTCCCTCCTTTTTGCCATTTTTCAAATGTCGTGTAATCGGATTGGATTCTCGACGACAAATGAAATGGCCACGTAGAGCTTTAGTGAAGTATACTCCATTTTAAATCATTAAATTTACTAATTTCGTGGTCCGCTTGACCAATTAATATATTACAATTAAATCAAAAATGGCAAAAAGGAGGGAAAATTCTAAAGGTGGGGTTGAGATGGGAAGTTAGTGTCCGAGTGGATCGAGGATAGCTCAAGTGGTAGAGCAGCGGCATATCTAGCCGAAGGTCGTGGGTTCGAATCCCGCTCAACTTTTTTATCTCAACTAAAAACCTTAATTAATTGTAATATATTAATTGGTCAAGCGGACCACGAAATTAGTGAATTTAATGATTTAAAATGAAGCATACTTCACTAAAGGTCTCCGTGGCCATTTCATTTGCCTCTGTAAAGGTAAATAACGAATTATTAATGTTGTGTTTACATTTTAAGTTAACTATTAATTAATCATTAAGATATCTAGTTATTGTGGAAAATAAACCAATAAATTCAAGTGTCCAGTTTTTTGTCTTTTAGAATATTTATATTGATCGAATTAGAATTTTAGATATATTGAAACCTGAAGTTTGCTTATTGCTATATTTAGTGCACTGATAAAGTTTTTCTTCTTAAAATTATCTATAGATTTTAACCGAACCTTCTTAATTTGTTTTATCATTTATTATATTAATTTGTTAATTATATTCTACAGTCATAAAAGATGATTGTTTTAAGAGTTTTATTGGTGCTAATTTTCAAAGCAAAATCTGCATTGGTTATGAATGGTGTAGATTTAGAGATAAATGTTGGTTTTTTATTGTAGAAAAAAAACTATTGATCCTGAAAATCGTGTAATTGACGTAAATTGATATTTCATTTTAAAACGTGCAATTTGCTTTTTGTCAAGTTTACAACTGTTAAAGGGCATTTTTTCGATTCTTATAGATTAGATTAAAATTGATCTTTGGCCGGTTTTTTTTTATTTTTTAGATGTAATGCATTGTTGTTTTATTCTAGATTTGCTCGTTTCACCATACGGAAAAAAACCAACGCATTTATCAGATGTAATCTTTCTCTCCTTTTAAAAATTCGAATCAATTGTACCAATAATTTCCTGTTTTGCTAACCTGAGAATCGCATTTTTATGAGCGATGTTTCAAGTTTGACCATAGTTTGATGTGAACAGAATACTAAAAACGGGAATTTTTCGGTTTGTTCAATGAATGGCTTTATTTATCTTTATGTAAGGTATTCTTTGAAATGAAAAAGCTAGTGTCACGAGCGGGATTCGAACCCACGACCTCGGTTAAATACACCGCTGCTCTACCACTTGAGCCATCGTGACTTCCATCCTCTCGGACACCAACTCCTCAACATTTCCCTCCTTTTTGCCATTTTTCAAATGCCGCGTAATCAGGACTCGATTCTCGGCGACAAATGAAATGGCCACGGAGAGCTTTAGTGAATATACACTACGTTTTACTTATTAAAATCCATTATATTTCGTGGTCCGATTGACCAAATAACTTCTTTCAATTAATTAAACTTTATGTAAGGTATTGGGTGACATGAAAAAGCTAGTGTCACGAGCTGGATTCGAAACGATAGCACGAGTGGTAGAGCAGCGGTGTATTTAACCGAAGTTCGTGGGTTCGAATCCCGCTCGTGACACTAGCTTTTTCATTTCAAACAATACCTTACATAAAGATTAATTAATTGAAAGAAGTTATTTGGTTAATCGTCCCAAGAAATGTAATGGATTTATTGTTAATGTTGATAAGTGCAATTTAATTACCTTTAATCGTTCAAAATCCAATATTGAATTTTGTTATAATATATCAAGTCAAAATATATTTCGTGTTAACACCCTCTGTAATCCTGCTGCCCTTTTTTGATAGTATTTGTTCTTTTTTTGGCCATATTCGCTTAGTGTTTTCCAAACGTTTTAGAATTAGTTTTATCCGAAAACTACTGGTGACTTCAAGAGTGTAAGAGTGGTTAAAATTCAGCACTAGTAATATGGACTATATCCGTCTTGTCTGATATCCATATCGTGCTTATATTTTTCATAATTTAAATAAAATAATAAAATAAATAAGTAAGCATTTGGGTGCTGGTGATTACTATGATAATTCCTTAGATTGGATTGCTGACCTATTTCTCCCAAATGTCCTCCTCAATATTTTTTTTCACCCAAAATAAACAAAGTGATTTATCTAAATTTAAATTTTGTTCTTTTCTTTATCTTTGGATTATTTAATGATCAATTTACGACAATGGCAATAAATTTTTTTATCAACCTTTTATCAATGTATTTTGTTACGTATTGACTTTATTCGTAATAAAATCTTTTATTCTGTCGATTTTTCTGAAATTTTCTATTGATTCAGAAACATGAATTGCATTCGTTATCAATTTATTTTTTACAACAGTTATAAAAGGATACTAAAAGAACGACTAATTACAACTCAAAATCGTAGTTCATGGCCATTTGAAAACTGGTGTCGAACCTACAACGATAACTGGTCGGTTTTGGGGTGTCATACGACAACCGCGTTTGAAGAGGGGATGTCCGAATGCAAGAAATTATTTGATTATTCCTTTATCTATCTCCTGATAAATTTTTTTGTAATTTGATATGTTCACATTATCATTAGTAATCTCGGTTTTGTAATGCCAGTATTAAAAATTAATGTCAGATATTTCATTAACCAATTTTTCCAAGCAATGAAATTTAACGCTTTGCACACCAATGTAAAGTTTGGATTTCAAAAAACGCTTTATTTTAGGAAAGAGAAGAAAAGAAAGGAAATATGCACGGTCGACGCTGTTGGTTTTGATGCGGTTTGTGTACTGGTTAGCCACAGGATGATGAATTATTTTACGTTGGTGGTTGTTCTCAGGAAGACATTTTAAAGCACTCCAAGAACATCAAACGTCGTACAGCATAAAGATTTACAGAAATTTGGGTCTCCGATCTTTGCGCGAAACATAAAAAAGAGATTACATATCAGTCAGTACTATTATTTTAAAAATGGATTCATTTATTTGTAAAGGTGGGAAACACTTGTGATTTTAATACGTCATTTGAAAAGGAAAAAATTGATGCAGTGTCGTTAGTTTTCGATAGAAAAGTGAAAAGCTTCCGGAACAATAGCTAGATGAAATTGCCTTGATGACCGTCTAAAGGTAACCACAAAATCCGTCGATTTATCATAGATTTGTATCGTTTATTACTGCTAAATTGACGTAATATTTCACTTACAATAATCATTTCAAGGATGCGAAGAGGTTTTGGAATTTATCTACAAAAAAATATAGATGGAAATTGTGAGATATAACAAATATATATCTTTTTGCAATAAATAATCTTTATTTTCGGTTGTGCAGAAAGCAATTCAATAAATATACACTAACAAGCAAAAAATTCCACCCAATCGATTTTTCTCATTTTCTGGATGAAATAATCTGTTTTCTTAATGTCTATTTTTAAACTGAAAAATGCCACTTAGTGCTGAGGATGATGCGCACGGTGTGGCACTTATTGGGGATGGACGTTTCATCAGGTATGAGGTAATCATCAGGTAAGACGCCGATAGACGTTTTCGAGGCACTGGGTCCTGCCATAGAAGGCCCGGTTCTGGACGCCCTAGGGTAATAGAACCACAGGATGACCGATTTTTGACTTTGAGAATTTGGCGAAACCAGCACCTTTCTGTTGTTCAAGCGATTCATCAGCTCCAGGATTTTCAAGTTGTCCAAATTTCTTAAGGCACTGCTCCAAAAAGATTAAATCAGTATGGCGTAAGAGGACCAGAATTGACCAGAGTTGCAGATCCCATTTGCCCGAGAAAGCAGCCATTGGTCTTTAGACGATTGGTCTGCCGTATTTTTACAGACGAGTAAAGATTTGCTCTACATCTCCAGATGGGCGTGAAAAAATGTGGAGAAGGCGATATGAAAAGTACCAAGACTGTAATTTTTCCCAGCGCCATCCTTTTCAAAGTAACTCAGTGATGATGTGGGCGGGAATTTCAATGGAGAGTTGCACAGAGTTGGTTGTTGTTCGTGAAGGGTCTTTGACGGCCACTCGCTACTTGGATGAAATTTTGAAACATGCGTTGCCTATTCTAACGTACGATGACCGTCTACATGTCCCTTAGCTCGCATAGTACAAACGTACCTTCAACAACATCACAGCAGGGTGTCATCATCGGACATTTATGAGATAACCTCAAAAGACGAATAAGAGCACGTCCATCACTTCCTGATACACTTCACGATCTTGAAAGGTTTCTTTGTGCAGATTGGGCTAATCTCCATAATGTCTGTTTTATATGTCTCTTACATAGTACAAACGTACCTTCAACAACATCATATCATGCCCTTACTCTGGCCAGCCCGTTCTCCAAACTTGAACCCCATCGAACATTTATGGGATAACCTCAAAACACGAATAACAGCACGTCCATCACTTCCTGATTCACTCCACGATCTTGAAAGGACTCTTCGTGAAGAATGGGCTAACCTCCAGCAAAGAGACATTTCCAGACTGGTAGAAAGTACGCCGAGGCTTCTTCGAGATTTAATTAAAGCAAGAGGAGGATATACGCGATTTTGAAATGTTAATTAAAAATCTAAAACAAATTTTTATCTTTCTGTCTTTTTTAAATTTTCCTTAGCAATTTTCAATTGACATTTTTAGACAAAGACTCACTTATTAAACGGCAAAAAGCATGAAACTTTGATTAATATATAAAAATATATACAAATCAAGGTATATTACAATTGGGTGAATTTTTTTGCCTGTCAGTGTAAGTATCAAAGACAAAACTTGTCTTTATTTGTTTATTTTCCATAATGACTAGGTATAAGAGTAATATTTGACTTAAAACGTAAACACAAAATTAATAACTTGTTGTTCTCATTTATAGAATGTTACTAATCCTTTTACTCTCTTTACATTAAAAATAAATAAATAAATAAATTTCATTCATTCCAAAGCCAACTTGTTGAGTGAGTTCATTTTTTAAAAATTGTTTTCTTTGATGAAACAATGAATTTGGGTAAAAAATTATTTTTTTCTAGAAAAAATGGTTTTAAGTCGAAAAATTTACGTCCGGACAGATGTTTTATCCAACGATGGGCGGAGCGTCCGTTAAATATCCCAAGTCCTGGGTGTGCCGTGCTCTACCATCCACGGAAGTTTAAGGCCACTGGAAGTTTCGATCAAAAAAGTCGCCCGCGATGTACGTCGTCTAAAAGCAATAGTTTTATTGTTCTTAGCGCACTCACAACCGTCATTTCAAGGCTTCCTTAATAGGTAGTCAATTCTAAACGGTCTGTAAAATAAGTGTTATCTATAAAATAGTCATCAGAAATTCACTAGTTTCGTGGTCCGCTTGACCAATTAATATCATACAATTAATTAAGGTTTTTAGTTGAGATAAAAAAGTCAATGGCACGAGCGGGATCCGAACCCACGATCTTCGGCTTGATACGCTGCTGCTCTACCACTTGAGCTATCGTGACCTCGATCCACTCGGACACCAACCTCCCATCTCAACCACACCTTTTGAATTTTCCCTCCTTTTTTGCCATTTTACTAATGTCGTGTAATCAATTTGATTCTCGACGACAAATGAAATGGCCACGGAGAGCTTTAGTGAAGGATACTTCATTTTAAACTTATTAATTCACTAGTTTCGTGGTCCGCTTGACCAATTAATATCATACAATTAATTAAGGTTTTTAGTTGAGATAAAAAAGCAAAAAGACAATCCCGCTCGTGCCATTGACTTTTTTATCTCAACTAAAAACCTTAATTAATTGTATGATATTAATTGGTCAAGCAGACCACGAAACTAGGAATTTAATAAGTTTAAAATGAAGTATCCTTCACTAAAGCTCTCCGTGGCCATTTCATTTGTCGCCGAGAATCAAATTGATTACACAACATTTGAAAAATGGCAAAAAAGAGGGAAAATTCAAAAGGTGTGGTTGAGATGCGAAGTTGGTGTCCGAGTGGATCGAGGAAAGCTCAAGTGGTAGAGCAGTGGCGTATCAAGCCGAAGATCATGGGTTCGAATCCCGCTCGTGCCATTGACTTTTTATCTCAAGTAAAAACCTTAATTAATTGTAGTCATCAGAAAGTTTCGTGAGAAAACCTTAGCCTCCAGACGTCCCGCACAAGGTTCTCTACTACTGGAGAGGCATCGAGCAGAAAGGCATTCGCAAAACAGTATCTCGCTTGAAATTTTGAGCAATGTAAGGCTGTTATCGGTTTGGTTTGTGGCTATCAGATCACGGGACCATCTGTGAAGAAGACGTGGAGAACGCTTTGCTTCATGTGCCATGCGTGAGAGCCTTCTCGAAGACAGTCAATGGTATTGGGTGAAATAACATCCAGGCCCGTACCGAACTGATTATCATATAACATAGATCTTTGTCTGCAATAAGGTACATTCAAGTAGCCATGGTCTACCGCATGCAGCTCGAGTTGACATCCATTACATGGAGGAAGAATTGGCCAGCACTTCTGACATGAATCACAGAGAACACTTATGGCACATTTCTAATCGTGCTTCGTACATCATAAATTTATGATCTCGTTAAATCTCGTTAACAGTAAAAATATATATACATAGTTTGAAATAAACAACAAAATACGCTCCGGTTGTATTTTGTGTTTGAGCGTGTATAACATGGGCAAAGTCAAGAATATTGTTTATAGCATTATTTTAAATGGTAACGTGGTTGCAAATGAGGTAGAAAACGATGTACTAAATTATCTAAAGCGCATACACGTTTTTAACAAAACCCCGAACATAAAAAGACATTCGATACAGCAGGAGAGCACCGAAACCAGTCTCAGTTACCTTACCATTAAAATGAACTGGAAAATAATTCACAAGTTAAGATCAAGTAATATCAATAAAAGATCAAGTATCTCGTTTTCTTTTTTAAATGTCAACAATGTTGGTTTATCGAATGTTGTATTCATTCTTTACGCTACGTTTTAAATGTTATAGGCATCGCTTTTGAGGCTATCCCGATGAGAATACTGTCACATTAATAATTTAATAAATATATATGTATAAATGTGGAGCTTTATGCAGAGGAAGGCCTTAACCGAAAAATCCAGATGAAAAACAAAACCCGCGTTGCACAATCAGCCGTTGTTAAAAAGCATCGCCGCCATCAAGGTTCCGACCCAAATAATTTTTTCTACAAAGTCCTACGAAAATCCGACCTTTTCGGACTTGACGGGCTTGACAAGTAGTATTTTCACCATGTACCGAATTCTTAGCGAGCCCACAACGATAATTCATGATTACAAGCCCCTGAACGGATTACCCATCGTGATATATATTTTTTTCTTGTTAGTCTCAAATTCTCATTACGAATTTCGACCCGGCCAAGAGCAATGATGTAAAATACACTGATTCCCGTATTCTGTTTCACATGCAAATGTCCTGTTTTTATCCTGTATCGAGTTTTGTCACCGTTTTTCACGTCTCTTTCAAATGCAATTCTAAATAAAGCACGTTTAACATATTACACGGCCGAAAGCGTGAAATGTCCTTCGAGTGGAGAAAAATCTTGTTTTTTCGACAATCACTGATGCTCAACATGCTGTGTTTTTTTCAAAGATTATCAGTTTTGCATTTCATATAACAATGTTTCATATTTAATGGCCTATTTTTTCGATGTGCATCTCTCTAATGGAAAAGAAAAATTACAAAAGTGTTTAGCAAATCTTACTAATATTTTATTTATTTATTTCATATTACATTTCCACTTGGCATTTGCCCATGACGGAGAGTCCAAACTAATGTAAGCACATACAAAAGTAAATAATAAAGCAAAAATCAATGACAAAGCAATCACTATTTACTACATACAAAAACGAGGTAAATAAACCATCAATAAAAAATGGCTTAAGGTACTTTAGCTCAGAGCTGCAAGCCAATTTAAAGGATTATTGAAAAGATTAGCAACATTTACGTTCAGCTCTCCAACTTACGAAATGTAGTCCCTGATCATCCATAATTCGACCTGTGAAGTTCAACTTCACCAACAAGTACAAGGTACTCATTCCGAAAAGGTAAGAGTGGGCCGAAGGAGAAGGTCAATTACCACTGTTATACTAACGACTCAAAACCGGGTAAAGGCAAGAGACCTGGGGTCCTCGGAATGAATCCGAAAACCGAAATTGCCTTAAACTTACTTAAATACGTTATAGTTTTACGGTCTGAAATCATACCAATTGAGTTCCAGAGAAATAAAAATGCTAGACATTGCAGGATAATAGCCATTTTCTCTGACATAATGCGGCACTTGAGACCTTATCTTTTGACGAGAGGCAAAAAGCGTATGGAAGCCCTGATAGCAGTCAGTGAAACTTTAGCTTGGGCATCGATCCTAAGGAATTTAGAACATAGAGACAATGAAAAAGTGGACAGGTTGGCCAAAAAAAGAGACAATATAAATCTAAGCCCTGAACCTATAGTGGCCTAGTATCTTGCCACACAACAGGGCACATACAAAAATTGCAACTTAATGACACCAAAACCTCGTGGAATAATACCCAGGCATGAGAAATGCGAAGAGATTAATAGAGGCGGCTATCCATAAGACTTACAAACTGGAGGGTATCCGCAACAGAACTAGGATTATGATTCGGCCGATGGCTATTCCAATCGAAATGAGTAAAGTATCGAGTATTTTCTTTCGATACCGATACATTTGTAAAAATTGTAGCTGCACATACTGAATTTTGGTAATGCCTTTTTACTGTAAAATCAAAATTTAGCACATAAAACCCAGAAGAAAATCTTTTTTTTTAATTTATAACTGCACTTTAAATATGCAACAGCCAGAAATGTTGAAGCGAGTGTATTGGTGGTACAGACACAAGGTAAGTAGGCACCGGCTCTCAAAAGGATGTGTCAAGCATGACCGGCGACCACCCAATGATGCGGCAGTTAGATAACCAAGAGTAGTAGTATTATAGTATAGTATACCAATATTAGTAGATCACTTGGCATCCTTAGGCAACTAAGGTGTAGCGCGGCCAACATCGCTTCAGATGTCGACGTGGATTGGCGGGTAACGTTGAGGACCACAATTCGCAGATTAAGGGGTTTGAGTGATAGGGTACTTTAGAATTTGTAACGGAATTTGGCAAGGACGAATACGAATGGGATTAACTATGGGAGCATTAACTATTGTTCAAAGAATTTTAGATTGTAGGGTTTGGAGTATGTTAAGGTTGGAACGCTTCGGATCCGTACAGTTCAAGTCCGTCTGTCTGTAAAGGGGCAACAAAACTTTTTTTTTGTGAATGTAAGTTCGTTAAAGTAGTCTTTTAAGAATTCTGAATCTTGTATTTAAATGTTTACGTTAGAGTCTCGTATAAGGATAAAACGCCGTGCCATACTCGGTCAAATGCTTCGGATTCGTCCTGGACAGGGCTTCGCAAACTTTTTAGCAAACAGACCCCTTTCACAGAACAAAATACAGGGCTGACCCATCGCATTCAAATATTTAAAATTAGATACATCCTCAGCACTAAGTAGCATTTTTAAGTTTAAAAATAAGAAAACAAGATGAGAACTAAACAGTTTATTGCTTCAGAAGACAAAAAACAAACAGATAAAAACAATGAGACAAATTAAGGGCAGAATTTTCTTTTATCGAGAATATGAAAACAAAATCAATTGGGTGGAATATTTTACCTGTTCGTGTATTTAATATTCGGATGCAGTGAAACGGATCATCCGGCGGTTGACTCTAAGCTGGGATTGAATGTGGAAGGAAACAAAAAGTATTAATGAAATAAAAAAAAGAAGTTTAAAGGCATGTGAAAGCAGGTAGCATATGAACGGCAATTGAACGGTAAATTTGAAGAAACGGCGGGACAGTATTGTATGAGATGGCTACAGAATAGCTTGCCTGATTCATTTGGAAGAAAATGGTCTGGGAGGAAGGAAAAGACAGGGTGTGTCAGAAAAATGAGGATAGAGTTTAATATTCGTGATAAATGCTGTGCTGTGAAGATAATTGAATTTGTTTTCGAATTGGGACAGAATTTGTATGAGCAATCTCTTGATAACCAGGATTTTTCCTTTACCAAAGATTACAGATGGCTTGCTCGATGAGAGAAAATGGTTCGCGAGAAAGGAAAAGACAGGGTGTGTCAGAAAATTCAGGATAGAGTGAATATTTCTGATAAATACCGTGCTTGTAGTTGAGCCATTATCCTCGTCGGATTTTTTTGTTTAACAAGCTAAAGAAAAATCGGAGTTAAGAGTTAACCAATCGATATGAGTAAAGTATCGAGCATTTTCTTTCGAGAAGGAGAACTTTTGGTATCGAATATTGACATTCGATACAAGTAATGTATCGAATACTTTTTGTAGTATCGGAAAATATACTCATTAGATTTTTCGTCGAGTGTTCAAGTAATATTGAATTGTTATTTACCGTTCGAAACTTACCTCTCATCAAATTGGGAATTGACTAAGTTACTGTTGAGAGCGCCTACTAGCGGCATATGTCAACAAAGTTAATCTAGATTTTTAATTGGTGGTTGGTAACTCATAATTCTTTCCCGCGTCACACTTTCAATTTCAGTAATTTCTTATAAAATGTTTTTGTCTTCAAGTCCCTAAAATGAGTTCGCCTTCCTTCTCGTAGATACCTAATCACGTCTCCTCCCAAAAGTAAGCCATGAGATTATTTTACTAAGAAAACTGAATCGTTGGCATCTCTGGGGAATACAGAGGGATTACGTGTTATCTTTTCAAACATTTGAAAACCAAACACCCGTAGATCAATTTTCTCAAAACTCGATAACGATAAAATTGAAATATCTGTTATGTTAAAATGTGTTGGCAGCTTTTCCTTGTTCTTACCTACTTTCCACTGTATGAAAAAATACTTTTAAAAAAACCTACAATTTCTTGATTATTTTAACGCATGAGCGTATTTTAACCAAAGTCCAAAATAGTAAGTTGATCATTGATGAATAAACGAAAAACTACTCATGAGGAAGTAATCGGTAGTATCGAATAATTTCTGTCGATACTTCAGTAGTATCGAATATTTCTTTCGATTCAGTATCGAGTATTGGTATCGAATATTTTCTGGTATCGCACGTCACTACCGATGGCTGGTGTCACTACCACACTGCCACCTTAGAACGTGCGCCAGCTAGGAATATAGACAGAATAATAGAGTAAAACTATTAGTGCAGGCACTGCCAGGCAGAAGAGGAGACTACAGAACACGTTTTATGTTTTTATGAGGAGAATCTTGCAATTCGGAGACGAAAAACTGCAAACAAGGTTCTACACTAAGGAGCCGCTGGGAAGGGTACAGAGGTTAAAACCGGAAGCTGGCCATTGAGCTGTAAAAGTAGAAGAGCACAACAGATATACTCAGGTCGAGGTGCAAAACGCCTTGTCGCCGCCTCTTTTATCCCTATTCCTACCCTTTTGCCTGTGCAGCTCAATTCTGAACACCTTACGGTGTCTCAAGTATTCCAGACTATAGAAGAGTACAGATGGTTAAGGGGTTAGGGATGGTTAGGAATCGTACTTTTGTAATTCATGTCGAGAGACGTGGTTGTAGACCTCCTTCAACCTGATGATGAGCGAAAAGCTCGAAATCCGGATCATTGGAAAGCAACTTACTGTAAGTAGGAATTATCTTTTTAGAAAGGATTATAGAAGAGTATTCCAGTATATTACGAACGAGCAACTGGCGTAAACATTTTATACTAAAAACATTTGGAAAATCGGAGGTTATTATTTTTCGAAAGTCTAGGTTTCCAAGAGCTGCATCATGACATCAGAACGACGATTTTCATATGCGCACGTGAAGATCTCTTCTAATTCACTGATCTGTGACACTACACACATTTTACTATTATCAATAGAGTAACTTATGTAATTTGGCCAACTTATTTTGCGAGAAAAGCGAATTATATCATTTTGAGTTTGATTTAAGATGGTTACAGTAGCGCCAACCAGAAAAGGTCGAGACACCGTTTTGTAAAACCATACATTAACCTGACTTAAAATTCGTCAGCCAGCAAAAAGTCCTAAACAGCCAAAGATAGCATCACAGATATTAAATAATAGTAAAAATAGGATGTGGCTTGAGTGGGTACCTTGAAAAACCCCTCAGTGTACCCGATCAATAAAATTTGTACCTCCAGTTTTAAAATCAATTATAAAACATTTGACTCAGTTTATAGTTTTGTAATTTTTTTTCTTATAATCAGAGAAACCACTAAACGTACAATGAAAATTTTTAGTATTACTAAATCATCAGTCTACTGGCTTTTTATTTTTTGTCACCTTTATCTGATATGCTTTGGATGATGGTTAAAAATTAATCTTTGTGACGTGCGGAAATGTGTGGTGATTAGTGACCGTTAATCGATATTTATTTAGAAATCGTGAGATGCGGTCTGGTGTGATGTAGGTTTCAGAAAAACATTTTCTTTATCGTGCCAACGTTTCGATCTTTATTGAGATCATCTTCAGGGCCTGGGATTTACAAACATTGTTTACATATAACAATTACATTTTGGATGTGGAAAAGTGAATTTTTACAATGCAAAATATATTTTTTATATATATTCAATTAAAGTTGAAATGTGTTGAAAAGTTGAAATCAAAGTTGTGAGTAGAAATACTTGAATATATATAAAAAATATATTTTGCATTGTATAAATTCACTTTCCCACATCCAAAATGTAATTGGTATGTGTAAACAATGTTTGTAAATCCCAGGCCCTGAAGATGATCTCAATAAAGATCGAAACGTTGGCACTATAAAGAAAATGTTTTTCTCAAACCTACATCACCCAGACCGCACCTCACAATTTTTAAATAAATTTGTTACGTGCTTTTTATTATAAACAATTTTTTTAAACTTTTTTAATATTCTTTCAATAACTATCTGAAAAGAAATTATTTTCTAGTAGGCTGCTGATGTGTTGTAAGGTTTTTCTTTTCCCACTGTCACAAGAGCTGTTCGCTTAAATTTTAAATTCACCAAAACAGAGTTGGAGAACATGGCCTGTAGAACCGGCCCATTGAAGTCAATCGTACCCAACATGACCTCTTCCGTTGGCCTGCAGTACATTTACATTATTCAAACCTTCTGGCCTATTTGATTATCGGGTTATCACAATGCTTAAAGCCACCAAATGGATATCTTTAAGTGATACGTACTTTTACAATAATTCAAGCTATCTTTGAGTTTATATTGGGAAATTTAAAGCAAAACTTAAAGATAAACTTGCATAGTTTCTAAATTTTCTGCTGGTTAAAAATTGGTATAATGGTACATTACATTTGTCTATGTTGTATATTAAAATTGTCAATGTTAAATCACTCAAAATAAATAGTACAGTTTTGATACGAATAAACCAAATAATTTTTCTTCGAAAAACGTTTATTCTGACGATTCAAGCTAACTTTCAGGCACCATGAACATCCCGAAAGATGATAAAACTAAAATTTCTCGCAAAACAGTTTTTACTCCTGACTTAAAATCAGTTTCTCTAAACTAATTTATCACAACAGATGGTAATCTGGTCGTGATAAGTAAGACGAATATGAGATGTGTCTAAGATTTTTGCCGTTTAATCTAAGTAATGTGAAACTGGTAGGAAGGAAAACCCACTTCATTACTAAATGATAGTTGGTTCTAATTTGCACGATTCTCTCAAGTGGTTTACAGCAAACTTTTTCTTATTCTTCGCCTTATACTGACAGATCAAGTTGGAAGTTTGTAATGGTGTTTGATCAAATTAATAGTTCAAAAAGTTGTTCGTTGATCCCCTTTAATCCGGCATTTTATAATCTTTCATTAACACGTTCGTTACGGCACTGATATGTTAATTCTCCCGAAATACGGCAAAAATATTGATTGAAATTCGTTTTTCAAAAATCGTAACAAAATTTCAAAAGGGCAAATGGAAAAACTGGTCCTGTTGCCAAAGCGATATTAAAGGCCTATGACACCGATTCGATTTCAAAAATATCCCACAACAAGCTTCGACACGTGGTTTTCCTGAAAGAGTTGCGTCGTTCTGGAACGACGTCTGTAAAATTTGAGTGTTTAATAAACGCGCAGTTTGCCGTTGATTTTTATCGTAAATTTGTACCTCTTGCCGGCTCTGATACTCATATATTCTGGACAGCTTACGAAAAACTGAAAGATTATGAAATATCTTTAACCTGTTCGCCTGAATATGAAATTGCCTTTTTTCAAACCCTAAATGAAATTTGACATTTTATCTGGTAGGACCGAGCCCTTTGTGCACTATTTAGTGACGGTTAATTAATGATTATTTAGAGATCGTGAGATGCGGTTTGCTGTGATGAACGTTCAGAAAAAATCACTAATTTTCGTGGTCCGCTTGACCAATTAATATCTTTCAATTAATTAAGGTTTTTTAGTTGAGATAATAAAGTCAGTGTCACAAGCGGGAGTCGAACCCGCGACCTTCGGCTAGATACGCCGCTGCTCTACCACTTGAGCTATTGTGACTTCGAGCCACTCGGACACTAACTTCCCATCTCAACCCCACCTTTTGAATTTTTCCTCCTTTTTCCCATTTTTCAAATGTCGTGAAATCTATTTGATTCTCGGCGACAAATGAAATGGCCACGGAGAGCTTTAGTGAAGATATACTTCATTTAAATTATTAAATTCACTAATTTTCGTGGTCCGCTTGACCAATTAATATCTTTCAACTAATTAAGGTTTTTTTAGTTGAGATAAAAAAGTCAGTGTCACGATACAATTGAAAAATGGCAAAAAGGATGGGAAATTCAAAAGGTGGGGTTGAGATGGGAAGTTACTGTCCGAGTGGATCGAAGTCACGATAGCTCAAGTGGTAGAGCAGCGGCGTATCTAGCCCAAGGTCGTGGGTTCGAATCCCGCTCGAGACACTGACTTTTTTATCTCAACTAAAAAAACTTAATTAATTGAAAGTTTAGAAAAACATTTAATCGTGCCAACGTTTCGATCTTTAATGAGATCATCTTCAGGGCCTGGGACAACATTGTTTAAATTAGACA
The DNA here is from genome assembly GCF_000648675.2 of Cimex lectularius. NCBI lineage: Eukaryota > Metazoa > Arthropoda > Insecta > Hemiptera > Cimicidae > Cimex > Cimex lectularius. The sequence continues at coordinate 156,265 of NW_019392917.1, read as the reverse complement.
AATACATGTAAGAGAAGAACATGAATTTATACAATGATGTATATAATATAGAAATTTTAGGTTTAATTGAAGAATTTGTACTCACTTAAAGAGTGTGTTTTCTGGGAAGATGGGTCACGGTTATGTGTCTTGTTAGTGAGATATTAATAGTCTTATTTATGTCATGTTTGATTGTGTTAGTGTGGGATTTGTGATTAAAGTTGTTTTTGATGTGACTAGGAAATACCTTGTTTCGCCTGCATTTCAACAAAAATGTTCTTTGATTGACTGCAAATGCTAGTTTTTTCATTGATAGCTATGTCTTTCAGAATCTTCTTTGCTTGTTGTACATGTGTAATAGATATCTTTTCATAGAAGACCATGTTGTTCTTCTCGTGTAAAAATGTGTAGTATTTAGAGATCGTGATTTCAATAAAACTTTTTTCTAAACCTACATCACACCAGACCGCATCTCATGATCTCTAAATAATCGCTATTACATCTGCTAAAGAGTTGGATTCACTTTCAGCCTATATAAATAAGGTTTAAATTTTATGTAAATATAAGTGCAAAAATAAGTATGAAATTAACTGAAATTCCTAACGTTTTATTTTATATATCCGGTTGAAATTTATTTACGGAGACCTGGTTTTATGGCATTACAGGTAAGTTATAAAGCTCAAAACACTTCTAAGGTTTCCAGCAGATCGTTGGGGATATTTAAAAGTTATCACTTTATTGTGGTTTTCGAAAAAATATCGAAGACATTTTGAAGGTAAAAAATTTGAGGTGAAATTATGTTGCCTTCTTAAAAAAGTTTGTATTAAAGTTTTTTCGGAGTGCATAAAATGAATACACATTTTATTTCTTGCTAAAAAAAAGATACTTTAACGTATTTCCCTACGTCGCTTGTTCACTATGTCAAAATTGTACTTACCTGCTGGAGTATTGCAGATATTGATACATGATACATGATACATGATAGATACATGATTTGTGACCAAAATAAAAAATTTGTTTTTTAAAGTCTTTAAGAGGAAGGACTTTAAAAGGCCACTAAAACAAATTGGCAATATTGAACAAACTTTTGACCTACTTTATAAGATGAGTCTTTTGCTCATTTTTAATCTCATTTAATACGACCTGGCTCTTATTTTCTAACGTTAGGTAAAAAAATGGACCGATAAATTAATAAATTAATAACCGTAAAATATATGCACAGCAAAGGCAGTAAATCATACAAAAAAGGATTTAAAATGCCTTAAAAATTGTTTTCTCGGCTCAAAGGTCCATTGACAAGAACGACCTGGCATTTCTGGAATATTTTCGACTTATCACCGAAATTAGTTCCATTAAAATAGCGATTCCACGTCCATTCTACTAAACTAAACTAATACATTCATCATGATGGAAGCCATAATTTTTATTATTGTAAGAAGAAAAACTGGGTGTCTTTCTTTCTTCAAAATTCGCCGTACCCTTGAATTTTTATATACAACATTGTTATTAATTTATTCATGAGTGTACAGAATTTTCGAAAACTTAGCCAAATTTCTTTCGGTGATGATGAAGTGTCTTCTGTTATGTAGTGTTGACCGTAAACCTTGAGACATAGCCTTCCCGACTTCACATCCAACTTTGTTCATTGTCGGAGTCAATTCAAGCCAATTTGTCGATTTGGCCAGAAAAGCTTTGTGCCAGAAAAAATTATTCTTTTCAAACCGAATACCTATGATGAAATAGAAAATAAATATGAAAAAATTATTAAAAATTGAAGTGGAGATATTTTCTGTTTATTGTTTGGAAAAAGTGTTACTGTAATATTCGATCTTTTCTGTACATAAAAATGCATGTTTCTTACGTGGTTGTAATTAGCAATGACGAACTATAATTATTCACATCAATTTTTAATTTAATGACATTTAAATATGTCGCCATAATCAAAACACGAAGACAATTTTTTTCTCTCCCGTTAAAAGTAATTATCGGGGTAACGAAATTACACGGCGTGTCAATATTTGAACTGGCGTCCTCAAGAGAGAAAAATTTCCAGTCCGGTTTTAGCGACTAACTTGGAAACTCATCGGGTTCTCGGGCCATTAACATGATCCCGTCCCGTAGCAGTTTTTGATTAATTTTCCAAGGTTAAAATATTGCAAATTTTTCTATAGAGAGAACATCAAAGATAAGGCTCTATTGTAAAACCATTCTGTGTTAGGCGGGTTTTGTTATAAGGTAGTTTTTTGTTAGGCTTTTATTACTCAATAACTCTGTTTCTACAAGATCGAATATTTCTTTAAATCCAATTTATAATTCTGCGTATGGTGTTTCAAACCCCGTAAACATTTCGCAGGTAACAGCCAAGAGATGGACCAGCGAATGGTGAGTTAGTGAACATTTCGTAATGAATACATAACATTTAACGACAACAATGATAATATTAAAGTTTCCATTTAATAGGAATAATAAAAGGTATATAGACATTATTAAAAAAAAAAAAAAGACAAGCAGAGTTGATAAAGGGCAAAGGAACATGGATCAAAGGAGTGGTGACAATTGGGCCATAGTGCTTCAACTACAACAAGATATTATAGGTAATTTAAAGTGCAGGATTTTGGATGAACCATGTTTGTACCATAAATGAGGTTGGTATGGTATGGTAAAAAGGGATACTAGGAAGGAGGGTTTGTGCTCCCCAGGCACTGCAGCCTTTTGGCTTATTGTACCTTCCTAGTTCCTTAGTTAGGGCAATAGGCTCAATCCTTCTCATTAGGAATATCAAGCCATTGACTGTCGCTGCTGCAATTTCATTCCGACAGTTTTTTCCATACGTTAGATTAATTCTCCATTGAGCTGTTCCTTCGCATTCGAAGATGAAATGGGTGGCTGTTTCCTCCTCCTCATTAAATAATCTGCAAATTAGTTAGTATTCCTACCACTCCTCTGAGTTTAGCCCTTTTCAATTGCAGCAATGATTCTGCCAGCCTTGATGAGAGTTGTTTCATCATAAGTTTCATCCACTTCTTCTTTTGTTTTGTTTGGATTCATTCTGCGATAGAGGATTCTATATTTGTTTTTGTTATCCCGAGTATAAATTCGGGTCCTATGTATGGTCTTCAGGGTCTCCTCTAGCCTGTCAGTGTGTTTGATTTTTAGTTACCCAAAATTTCTCTGTGCGCTAGCACCCAAAATATCATCAGGTTGTGTTTCCCCAAGTTTTGGAAATTTTGGATGCATTCACTGATTAATTTTGATGTGATTCTTTTACATGCTAATGCTTTAATGGCTGCTTGGCTATCAGATCTTATGAGGATTTTTTTGCCAGTGTACTCTCTTTTAAGATTTTCTAGGGCACAAGCGTTGATGGTACGTATTTCTGCTTGAAAGAAGTGTACTTCCTTAATGAGTTTGATTGGTCATATCTTGTAAAAAAATACCCGATCCGGTTTCTTCGTTTGTTTTGGAACCATCTGTATATCACATCATTGTATCTGATGCTCTCCTGAGGTCTTCTTCCTCTCCTTTATAGTCCGTTGAGACTTTATAGGATGTTGTAATGAATGGGATCATGTAGTCAGTCCTCATTTCTAAGAATGGATGTCTGATTTTAGTAATTACGGTTGTGTGATAAATATTTCCAGTGGAGGTAGATTTAGTAGAGATTCTAATGCATTTGTAGGGGTTGTTCTCATTGCCCCTGCTATACATAGGTTTGCTAGTCTCTGTATGTTACCTAAAGTTTGGTACCTACTTTTTGTCCAACAATAAATGAGGTTATTAGAGCATGTTCAAATAATTCACAAAACGAAAAAGGAAGATGATGAACGCAAGCTTGTAGCAAGCAGAGGTGCAGAATATCTCTCTTAAATTGTGAGGGGTCATCCTGGGACCTTTCTAAGCTAAAAAATAATTATTTGGTCGTCACCATCCTACTTGGTTTGATCTGACATTTGACAATCTTCAGTGTTTGTCTAGAACCCGAAAAGCGTCTGAAAAGACCGGCAAACCAGCTAGGACTGGTAGACAAAAATGATTGGTAACTATTGAGTTTCATATCTGATTGAATTGGGTTTGAATCCAAAGTGCATACTTGATCGAGTAATTTGGCATGAAGTTTACGACAAAGCAAACCGACGAGGAAAGGCAGACCCTTCCGACGCAGGGCATATGGGGCAGATTTATTCACCTTGGACCTTCGACAACCTTGGTATTTAGGTATGTTCTACAAATTTAACATATAGGTCCGCTTTTTCCTGCACGATGAGTTATGTCCTTTTCTTTGAACGCACATACAAAGTGTCCTTAACAACCCCTACTCAAAACCCAGGCGAAGAACAATCGTAACTCCTCAAGAATCGTCTTTATCGTCAACCAATTTCAATATTATAACCTGTACCAAGAGTTTTACTTTAAATCCTTCCTTAGTCGATCTACCCAACACATCTCTGTATTAGCTCTATTATAGTCTGGAGTGCTCGGTATCTACAAAGCGGGCGGAGGAGGATAGAATAGCAGTGTCTTCATGTGAGGATAGTAGGATAGTAGTGTCGGCATGGGAAGGGTAAATATCAGCAGTATATACAGAGTACAGTAGTGTCCAACCTGTACAAAGGAAAGTATGACGATCCGACCTGTCGGCCAGGTAGGATTTAAGCATGATATAGTGAGTGGAGGGTAGGATACCCTTCAGTTTCCAATGCAAACTCTGATGACACTGTCAAATTGACAAAGCAAACAGACGAGGATAGGCAGCCCCTTCCGACGCAGGGCATATGGAGCAGATTTATTCTCCTTGGACGTTCGACAACTTTGGTATTTAGGGATGCGACAATGCAGTGTCAAATTGAGCCTACCCCATCGGATTACCCAAAGTAAGTATAAAAAATAAGCCGGCTATGGATTTACTACCTGTACCAGGAGATGTAAAATTAACCGATGGCAGAAGGAAAAATTTGGAGTCATAAGTACATTACAGGTGCAATGTCGTCAAAAAGACATCAATCAATTTTAAACAAATAATTAATTAATTATCTGTTATTAAGGGTGAACCTACGCTGAGACTGTCAACGAGCTGAATGCTGCTGATTTCGCGATTCTTAAATACTGATAACTGTGACCTAACGAAAGCTTGTTTTATGAGTGCTTGTTTTGAAATTCTACTTCTAATATAAATTCACGTTACATCGTTACAAGCCACCTCAATTCGATCTCTCCTGATTCCACCAGAAGACCATTGAGGACTGCTTGCGATATTTGAGGTTATAATAAGTTGCAATGACCCTCGCTGCCCGTGACCACATTCACTCGATCGAAAGCCTGTTCGACATCAAAAAAAAGACTCCCGCGCAGCGTTCTATTTTATTAAAGAAGGGTGCGATGATGTCCACAATGTGATGGCACTGTTCTTAAACATAACTGAGTTAGAACGGGTGAAGCCTTCATTGGGCAAGAACAATTGTCTCTTACTTGGACTTGAGTTCCACGAGTTCTACGAACTGCTTGTACTCAAATCGTTGGCTGTGTTGTGTCGCAACTGGTTCACGAGCATTCACCATTGATTCACTACTTTCGTGGTCCGCTTGACCAATTAATACATGACAATTAATTAAGGTTTTTAGTTGAGATGAAAAAAAGTTAATGGCACGAGAGGGATTCGAACCCACGACATTCGACTAGATACGTCGCTGCTCTACCACCTGAGCTATCGTGACCTCGATCCACTCGGACATCAACTCCCCATCTCAACCCCACCTTGTGAGTTTTCGCTCCTTTTGCCATTTTTCAAGCGGACCACGAAAGTAGTGAATTAATGATTTAAAAATGAAGTACACTTCACTAAAGCTCTCCGTCGCCATTTCAATTGTCGTCGAGAATCCAAACCGATTACACGACATTTGAAAAATGGCAAAAGGGGGGAAAACTCATAAGGTGTGGTTGAGATGGGGAGTTGATGTCCTAGTGGATCGAGGTCACGATAGCTCAGGTGGTAGAGCAGCGGCGTATCTAGCCGAATGTCGTGGGTTCGAATCCCTCTCGTGCCATTAACTTTTTTTCATCTCAACTAAAAACCTTAATTAATTGTCATTCACCATTGAGTTGGATTGTTGTTGTTGATATGTGGGCGGTGAGCAGTGTTGCACATGACTCATTCGTTCCGTTGATAATTTCTTAATAGAACCAGCTATTGCTTGTCCCAAATGAGACTTTATTCAGTCAGTACGCCGAGTGTATTGAAATATAATTTCCATTTGGCAGGCAGGTTGTTTCCTTCTACTGGATCATTGCACGACAATTCCTGGTCCATAGTCCAAGACAATGTATAACATAACAAGTAGTATCTATTTTTTCGTTTAGAAAAATAATACCTACTAGTAAATAGTAGTATTAATTTTTGTTTATTGTTTATTGGGTTTAGTATCTTTATAGATAGTATTTACAAACTTATTAAAAGGAAGCAGTTCATAGTTAAGTACTCTCCGATAATAGACCATTTTATGTTTTTCTTTTGAGATTGTCTGAGAGTTTCTGTGTGCGAACATTTATGTCGAACGTATATAAAAGCTTCATCATACTGGAACGTCAGTAGCTATTTAAAAAATAATTTACCAAATTTACAACCGTTGTAATTTTCTATAAGAATATTTTATGTACGAGGTTGCATCGAGTCCCTCCGAAAAAGCGAGATTAACCCTGTATCGGTGAAGGTGACTTTACTATCAATAAAATACCCTCTGAGAACATAAGCATTAAGTTTATACGGGCAGTGTGTCATGGGGATATTTTGGCTATGAGAAAGCTGAAGACCTTGCTTAAAACGATACTAAAATCACGTTTATTAACCTCCATCCTGCGATAGGTCGTTTCTCGATATTCGCCCAGCAGGGACAGTAATGTACTTTATAATAATTTTGTGAATAACAAATCTCGGTTGAAGATGTGTTTTATTTTACATATACTAATAAATCATCTGCTTATGGTATCTTTATTTACAGTTTAAAACTTCATTGCATATAAAGAACATTATTAAATTGACAACTTGACCACAGCTCAACTAGACATAAATTTGTAACATGAAGTTAAAGGAAAATCGTATAATTATTTTCACACAGCAATGACATGAAATTATGTAGAGAGATTTTTGAGGTGGAAGTGGTTTTCGGAGTGGGATTTTACGCTTCATTCGTACGTTCGGTACAATCTTCGGTACAAGATCCCGTTAAAAAATAAAGAAAACAAAACATTTTTCAAAAAAACAAAATAAGAATTCGAGGTTGAAAGGGTTACAAAAGCATTAGAAAAATATATATTACATTCTTGTGCAAAGAATTAACTTTAAAACAAAATCAGGAGAACATGATGAAATGAAACATGATGGTGAACATTGTTCTGCGAAACATGTGCTGAACTGGGTCAACCTATACAGTGTGCATCAACTATGTTACTCAAACGCGTTTCGGCTTTGCCCCATCATCAGTTAGGAACTCCTTGTGCCGAACCCAAAAATGACCTAGTTGAATAAGTACTCTTACTAATTAACTCTTACTAACACTTAGTTAATGAGTACTCTTAGTCAAGAAAAAGCTGCAATAAAAAATAAATAACACTAATTTCCTAAGCAATAAATGTTCTATGATTATATTTTTGCACATAATACATGACAAAATAATCATAAAATTAGATAAATTTTTGAATCTTTTTTCAAAACAATCAAGTTTCCCTAATGTGCTTAACACAACTTTATAATGTAAGGTGCCCATTATTCAAGAATAAAACAATGGTCAACCACATTTTCAATAGTAGAAGGTTTGACGTATATATAAAAAGTGTAGTATTTAGTGACCGTTAATTAATGATTATTTAGAGGTCGTAATATGAGGTCAAGAGTAGGTTTTGAAAAAAAAATTCTTTATCGTTGGCACGATAAAGAAAATGTTTTTCCAAACCTATATCAAAATATTCTGGCATATCGTCAGACCTGTGAGTAGTCCAGGTATCTCAAGGATATAAGGATTTTGAAATGTATGTAGTGTTTGTGTTGACTTTACGTTAATTTATTGTAATGTGATTTATTAGCCTGAAAGGACGGGTGGGTGTCGGAATATATAATTAATTTAAATAAATTGGTGTCACTATATAAGATAACTGTGTCATCACCAGAAGATATAATTTAAAAGAGATATCTATTTTCAATAATTCATCTATGTAAAGCAAAACCAAGATAGACCCAAGTATAGACCCTTGTGGGAGCCTAGCGTTTATCAGAACTTCAGAGCTGAGAATGCCATTTGCTATGGTTCTTGGCTGCGATGTTTTAAGTGATCGAATATTGTTTCATTGTCATGAAAACGACTATTTTTCAATAAATATATTTATTCAAATCGTATTTTGTGTAATTTTTATTTTATTTTTTAACGAGGGTTCGCAACAGCAGAGGTGATATCAACCCTCGGGATGCCGGTGTTTTTGAAAAAAAGGCCATTTGTAAGTATGTCGGGTTCGAATGCAGGGCCGCTGGATTCGAACCCGGGACCTTTACCTTACAGTGATGAGGCCCGTGTTAACGCCAAAACCGTTGCGGCCCCCGATGTCCCCCAAAATGTGTTCTTTAAATATATTTATTATGTTTATGTAGGTGCTCTTAATAAAAGTATTCTATTATTAAGTAATTGATTAATTGTATTTATGCAGTGAGGTTGAGTTGAAAAATTAGTACCGCTAATTAGTGTCTCAGTCTCACTTTGCATAAAAGTGTTTAAATGTGTGTATTTTTACGCTGAATGAGGTGTACATGAGGAATAGTAAAATAAAGTGAACATTTTTATTTTATTTTTTTAACTGCACATCAAAGAAGTTCCAATTAGAAAATAATGCACAGTGCTATTAAATTAATTATAAATTATTATGTGCATGTTAAACATCTACCAAAAATAGTCGTCATTATTATGTTGTAAATCGTACAATGTATGCTGATTTAACAATGAAGAAATATTGTTACTCATTGAAAACTCGATATTCCATCATCTCTCACGCTAATAAATACATTCACTCTCAACACACAATTTACACGTTATTCAACTAATCTAACTGAGAGTCGATGAGGTACTCGAACTTATCACATCATACATTCACGCTAATTAATACATTCACTCTCAAGACAAACCAGGCGTACACTGTTATTACTGGACGCAATAAAACAACTCGGTATCCTACACGAATCCGAACCGGAAACCTGATATTCGCTGCCGTGTTCAAGCACCATTTTAATATAGGGTGACATTCCTACACGCTCTCTGTATGGAACCAAGGAGTGTCACCCTTCAATTAGGTGGAACCGAGCAACCTTTCCCTTCATACCGGACACAAACGCGGTCCAAAATAAGTGTCCATGTATCATCATCACATGGCCAAATTGATAATTAAATTTCAATTATTCTAATAATTTAATAATTAGGTGTTTTTAATATATCTAGATTGATTATGGGTCAATAGTGTAAATATAATTATTTACATTCTCGATATTTTTTATAACATGTTTCTAAAAATGTTTCACGTTATGTTTTGTTTTGTTCTTAACCAGCCCAAAATGATAAAAGGGTTGTTTCTCCATCATCAATTTTTAGCATGTATTGTTCTTTACAACTTTTTTAAGTGCCTTTATAAACCGTAAATGATGTACGGTTGATTAATTGAAATAAAAGCTGTGTTTCTTCACTCAATTATAAAAAGTCCTTTTTGAATTGATCTTTTGAAAATATTTTTTTTTAAACTTTAAATCATCCCTTTATGTAACGTTTTCCTTTTTGGAAAACAGTAACAATCACATTTATTTCCAGACGTTCGAGACGTCGTCGACGCAATTCAAAAGTGACATAACAGTGCAATATTAATTGTTTAAAGCCTGGAATTGGAAAGCGCCTCATCTTTCCAAATTGGACGATATTGCGTAAATGTTGGCCAGGTACATTTCCATCTGCTGGGACATAATGGATAGGCGTTGCTGCTTTCCAGATCCGGAGACCTTTTCGAACGTGAACTTCGTATTGCAACAAAGACTCGTTGTCACATGTGATAAGTGACCGAGTTAGAACCGGACGTGAAATATTTCCCCGGTGTGTTTTTCTGTTAAAGTTTAACCGGTTAATATAACAAACAATTAATTTTGATTGAACAAAGACCAATTATTAACTTTAGCGTCGTTTTGTGTTTTAAAGGCCAAAAACCTAGTACGTAAAAAAGAAGATAAGATGGATCAATCTGCGGAATAGAACATCTAATGAATTTATAAAATTTTTCGACCAAGTACGGCCCAATTTTTCCCTCTTATGAAAAATTCACTAATTCCGCTTCTCAGCAAGAAGTCGCTTTCGGTTTTTGCGGTTGCTCTGGCACAATTAGTGCTCTCATCATAATCTCAGGCGTTAAGGAAAATTCCTCTGTTTGTTTTAGTCTAGAAAAAATTTCTGAATACCAACATTAAAAAAATGGTTCTAAACTTCTAGTTTTGTTTTAAATCATAAGCAACATCCCATAAACCGCCTCGGTCATCATCATCACTATTCTTATCTTCTAATACTTACGTATTTATATTATATTGCCTTTAGGTTTAGGCTTATTTAGAAAGTGTAGGTTGCCTGTTATAAAAGACCCACACTTTCAATAATCCTAAAAATTAACACAATTAAAATTATTTATAATGTAAAATACTAAGAAAAGAAAAATGAAAACGAAGATCATGATTTATTATTATTTATTAATTTAATGAACAAAAGAATGTCCACGTAATTAAATTTTCCCTTTGAATTTTCACTCCATTGACTAAAAATGAAACAGTAAATTTACCCATTTATCGACTAGGTTGGTCATGAAGCTCTACAAAAAATCTTTTTCTAAATTGAATAACTTCAGGAAATAACAATATTTATTGCCGTATTGTTATAGTACAAAATACAATTAATATATATCTCTTATATAAAAATATAATTAGCTGAAGTTACTTACACTTACTAAGTACTGGAGGTGGCCCCTGGATGAGTTACAAAAATATTTACAATACAGTGCATTCTGCAGCACTAGGTGACCGTTCAGACTACCCAAGACATGAAACTACGATTAGCAGATTTGTAATGTATATGCTACACAATACACTTCCAAAGAAAAAAAGCTGGACATGTATTTATTAGTTTATTTTCCATAATAAATAGGTACAAGGTTGAAAGTTGACTAAAAACGTATAAATTACATTAATAACTTGTTATTTACCTTTATATAATGTGACTTATCCTTTTTTACATTATTTAGATTAAAACTTTTAAAATGTCAGCTCAATTTCATTCTTTCCAGAGCCAACTTGTCGAATGAATTATTTTTTGTTTTTAACGTAAAAAGCATAATTTTAATTCAGGTGCATTGGCCAATGAAGTAGTTGCATAGCCCAAATTCTGGGTGTGCCGCGGTCTACCATCCACTATGGTTTAGAGCCACCGGAAGTCTCGATCGAAGACGTAGTGATCGACCGCGACGAGGAATAAAGACCATCGTTTTATTTCTCTTATAAAGAACCGTCATTTAACGACTTCCTTGATAAGTAGTCAACTTCAAACATCCGGAATGTAAGGGTGAACTCGAAAAAAGTCTCTCACTTTGAGAGAATCGACTTATCTCTAGACATGTCGCATCAGGTTCTGTACTGCTGGAAAGGCATCGAGTAGAAAGGCAAATATTCGCAAATCAGCATTTCGATGGAGGGCTTGACATGTATTCAGATGACCGAGGCTGTAAGAATAGACGTTGATGACGCTTTACTTCAGGTGTTATTTAATATACAGTCAGTTATAATGTTTTTTTTTGTTTTTTTGGCCTTATCCAGAGCCCGACAGCGACGGCCTGCAGGCGGAGGAGGAGGGGACACTCTCAATGATCCATCATACCTTATTTTTGTACCGTGACCCCTTCGGGGATGCGGATAAAAACCATTACATCTTCAATCTAAAAGTCCACATCTCCAAGGTCACATGCCCATGTCCCTCACCCGTCCGACGCGAACCACCCCTCGACAGGACCCTGGCCCCCAATGACCACGGCTACCCGCCCCCACCTACAAACTCAAACCTCCAGTTTACACTCTCAAAAAATTGAGCATGAGCGATATGCTGATAAACAGCATGATGCCACAATTGTGTTAAAATTGAAAGGTGTGACTATCTCCTGACATTTATAAAAGATTGGAAGTTGTGCTCCATTCGTAGAAAGAATATATTCCATGTCTTCGTACATGTCGCATGTGCCGCAAATGCCCTGCCCCGTTCTTAAACGCATGACAGTGGTGACAAATGCTTTACTGTGTCCTCCTGCTACAGAAAACCATGGCCTATTCAACAATTTAGGAAATATCAATTTGTAATTTTCCCCGCTACCGGCGAGTCATAGGTTTCTTGCCATTTCAATATCAATCTTCGGGTACTTTCAGATCGGAAGTCGCCTCTCGTCATTGCCGTTTCTAAGATTGTATCGGTCCGTGTGGTCTCCTTGGCCAATCTGTCAACTTCCTTATTAAAATTAAATCCTGCGTGTTCCTTGACCCTGCAGAATGGTATTATATTATCTGCCTGAGTCAGGCTACGTTTTGCACTATGTCCACCAAGATATGTTCGTAATTAGTCATCAGAAGGCTTAGAGAGAATCGACTTGCCTCTAGACATCGCGCATCAAGTTCTGTACTGCTGGAAAGGCATCGATTAGAAAGGCGACTATCCGCAAATCAGCATCTCGCTTGGAAAATTGACCAATGAAGGGCTTCAGGCATTCAGATGACTGTGAACTTCATGTTATGTCACAGCCTTTTAAAATACAGTCCATACATGTACCGAACTGATTATCATTCCCTTTCAATGCACCAAGGTACAGTGAGGTAGTTCTTCTGGGAGCTGTCGTCCCATTCGATCCATTTATTGGGGACAATTTCGAGTTAATGCATGATAACCTCGACTGCATGTGGCTCGATTTGACAACCATAACTTGGAGGATGTAGGAATTAACATAATTAATTTATAAGCACGTTCTCCTGGCATGAATCCTATAGAAGACTGATGGGACATGATAAAGAGACAGATTAGACATCGTTCGACCCCTCCAACAAGCGATGAACTGCTTCAAAACTGCTTCTTGTTGAGGAAGGTGATTCTATTTCTCATTTTTCACAAATTTAATGATGCCTAGGAGACTTGAGTTTGTATTCAAAGCGAAAATAGTACTAAATTAGCTAGATACGCCGCTGCTCTACCACTTGAGCTATCGTGACCTCGATCCACTCGGACACCAACGTCCCATCTCAACCTACAACCTTTCGAATTTTCCCTCCTTTTTGCCATTTTTTGAATATCATGTAATCTATTCGATTCTCGACGACATATGAAATGGCCTTGGGGACCTATTACCAAATTACTTCTTTGAAAAATGGAAAAAAAAGAGGGAAAATTCGAAATGTTTTTGAAAAAGCTTTTTCATTTCAACCAAAACCTTACATAAAAAGATTAATTAAATGAAAAAAATAATTTGATCAATAGATCACTAAATATAATGAATATAATTAAATAATTTTAATTAAAGCTCGTGCATTTCTGATCTCGTTTAATTCAGTTTATATTAAAATCAATATGTTTAAATTATTATAACAATACAAATACATATATTTTCCAACAAACAATAAAATATGGGTGGCCATTTTTCTCTCTTTGAATGTTCATATATAATTGCACATAAAAACAAAAGGGAAAGAAACATTAAATTTGTAAACAGTAATTTGTATTGTCTGAATTATCTTCAGCAAGATAAACATATTTGGCCTCTTGAAAATTATAACCTGAAAAATAATTTGTAAACTCTCTTTGCTTGGACGAATCATATAATGGAAATTCAATCTACCAAAGCTCATTCAATAGAAATACCAATACAATTAATTAAGGTTTTTAGTTGAGATGAAAAAAAGTTAATGGCNATGGGGAGTTGATGTCCGAGTGGATCGAGGTCACGATAGCTCAGGTGGTAGAGCAGCGGCGTATCTAGCCGAAGGTCGTGGGTTCGAATCCCTCTCGTGTCATTAACTTTTTTCATCTCAACTAAAAACCTTAATTAATTGTAATGATTTAATTGGTCAAGCGGACCACGAAATTAGTGAAAGAAATACCAATTTTTCAATAAATCCCACAAGATCTATTTAAATTTTTCTATTGCATCAAAGTCACAGTTAATTACCCTAACTTGCATCATTGCCATGTGCAAAAGTAATTATTAATTTGTTTGCTCAACTTTGAAAGGCCGTATAGAAGTTTTATTTCTGAAGGTTATTTTTAAAAATAAACGATCCCCTGTATGAATTACTTGTTATTCCAAGAAACTAGTTGCTAAATTAACACAAATAAAGTGATTCTTCCTCAAGTAAGTACTGGAATAATACAAGCATTTTTTTTAACAACTGGGATATCATTTCATATCGTGTAATTATCTAACAAATGATGCAATACACGTGTAATTTAAAAATGAAAAAAGGAACGGATGCAAGTGATCTCTTTAAATTTTTATGTATATATTTATATAAAACATAGACAAATTACAAACAAATAAAATAGCGTATGAATTCAGTAATCAAAACCCGCATCTAATAGTTTCATAACGTATAATCTAGAAATATCAAATGTATTTAATAACTTTTTCGCCTCGATTAGTCATGAAATTTAAAAAAAAATCTTGTAAGCAATTAATTAGCAATCATTTATATCTGAAACCAATAACTATAAACGAAACTCTAATAAATAAGATAAAAGAACAGTTAAAATGGATCGACGCAGTTGGGAACAAGGTCGGGTTGACATGGGTCCCAGGTCACATAGGGATAGCCGGGAACGAAGGAGCAGACAGGGCAGCCAAAGAAGCCGCCGCAAGAACCCATGACGCTTCCCAACCCGAACGACAAGCAGATTTAAAACATTAATTTTAAATATTGTAAAATGAGGAAAAAGTTGTCCCGTTGAGAAAGATGTTGGTCCATGGAGAATGGGTCAAAAATGGAAAAGGCCATAATAACCAAAAAAAAAAGGCAGCCTCTGGCTGGAAAGTGGCAGCATAAGTGTCCATTATTCTAAAATAAAATAATGGTCAACCACATTTTCAGTGGAAGTTTTGACGTATATAGAAAATATGTTCGTATATCATCAGACCTGTGCGTAGTCCTGGAGCACGGCAGAGTGCACAAATCGTCTAGATTTCTCAGGGACATAAAAAATGTTAAATGTATATGTGTTTATGAGTATTTGTGTTGTGCCTGTGTTGACTTTACGTTAATTTATTGGAATGAATTAAAATGGACACCCTGAATACAATAGCTATGTCAACTCAACTAGATATAAATTTGTAACATAAAGTTAAAGGAAAACCGACTAGTTTTATTACATTGCATACAGCAATCATCGTTTGGTACAATCTTCAGACACTCTTGCAAAATAAAAAAGGAAACAAAACATTTTTGACAAATAATAAGAATTCGAAATTGAAACGCTATTATTAGAAAATATATATTACATTCTGCAAACAATTAACTGTTTTTTAAAACAAGATCTGGATAACATGATTAAATTAAAATTGATGGTGGACGTTGTTCTGCGAATTATCTGGGTCTACCTACACTCATCTATGTTATTAAACGCGTTCGGCTTTGCCTCATCTTCAGTGAGGAGCCCTTGTTTAGAACCCAAAAATGACCTAGTGGAATAAAAACAAAAAAATTTTGTGAGTAACAAATCTCGGATGAAGATGTGTTTTATTTTACATATTCTAATAAATCATTTGCTTATGGTATCTTTATTTATAGTTCAATTCACTAATTTCGTGGTCCGCTTGACCAATTAATATCTTACAATTAATTAAAGTTTTTAGTTGAGATAAAAAAGTCAATGGCACGAGCGGGATTCGAACCCACGATCCTCGGCTTGATACGCCGCTGCTCTACCACCTGAGCTATCGTGACCGCGATCCACCCGGACACCAACTTCCCATCTCAGGAAAATTCAAAAGGTGCGGTTGAGATGGGAAGTTGGTGTCCGAGTGGATCGAGGTCACGATAGCTCAAGTTGTAGAACAGCGGCGTACAAGCCGAAGATCGTGGGTTCGAATCCCGCTCGTGCCACTGACATTTTTATCTCAACTAAAAACCTTAATTTATTTATTTATAGTTTAATACGTCATTGCATATAAAGAACATTACTAAATTGACAACTTGATACAGCTCAACTAGACATAAATTTGTAACATAAAGGAAAATCGTCTAGTACAATTTCATTGCACACAGCAATGACATGAAATTATGTAGAGAGATTTTTGAGGTGGAAGTGGTTTCGGTGTTGGCTTTTACGCTTCATTCGTACGTTCGGTACAATCTTTAGACCCCCCTTAAAAATAAAAAAGGAAACAAAACATTTTTGACAAAATCAGGAGAACATAATGAAATGAAACATGATGGTGAACATTGTTCTGCGGAACATATGCTTAACTGGGTCAACCTATACAGTGTGCATCAACTATGTTACTCAAACGCGTTTCGGCTTTGCCCCATCATCAGTTAAGAACTCCTTGTGTAGAACCCAAAAATGACCTAGTGGAATAAAAACTCTTACTAACGTCAAGAAAAAGTTGCAACAAAAAATAAATAAATATCACTAATTTCCTAGGCAATCAATGTTCTATGATTATATTTTTGCACATAATACATGACAAAATAATTATAAAATTAGATAAATTTTGTGTCTTTTTTTTTAAACAATCAAGTTTCCCTAATGTGCTTAACACAACTTTATAATGTAAGCTTAAACGGCAGCTTCTGGCTGGAAAGTGACTGCATAGGTGCCCATTATTCAAGAATAAAATAATGGTCAACCACATTTTCAATAGTAGAAGGTTTGACGTATATATAAAAAATGTAGTATTTAGTGACCGTTAATTAATGATTATTTAGAGGTTGTGATATGCGGTCTGGTGTAGGTTTTGAAAACAAAATTCTTTATCGTTGGTAATGCAAACGTTCGAAACGTTGGCGCGATAAAGAAAATGTTTTTCCAAACCTACATCATACCAGACACTATTATAATATTCTATAATTCTTATAATTATATAGAAAATATTTTGGCATATTGTCGGACCTGTGGGTAGACCAGGTATCTCAGGAATATAAGGATTTATAAATATATGTAGTGTTTATGAGTGTTTGTGTTGATTTTACGTTAATTGATTGTAATATGATTTATTAGCTTGACGGGTGGGTGTGCCTCGAGGAATATCGGAATAAATAATTGATTTAAATAAATTGGTGTCACTATATAAGATAACTGTGTTATCACCAGAAGAAATAATTTAACAGAGATATCTATTTTCAATAATTCATCTATGTAAAGCAAAAACAAGATAGGCCCGAGTATAGACCCTTGTGGGAGCCTAGCGATTATAAGAACGTCAGAGCTGAGAATACCATTTGCTATGGTTATTGGGTGCCATCTTTTAAGTGATCGAATATTGTTTCATTGTCATGAAAACGACTATTTTTCAATAAATATATTTATTCATATGAACTATGCCTTTTCTATTTTAAATCAGCAGTTTCAGGTATAAAAATTTGAACTAACTTTTGGATATTTTAGTATTTATTCGCTGATATACTCACTGTTACAAAGGTCTTCCTTTTGTATTATAGTACGTGATTTTTTTGTTTTTATCGATTTAAGGTGAAAATGCTCAGACGCCAAAAGCGAACGGAGCAAAAGCTGCAGAGTTGGACAAGCAAATCCAATGTGATTTTTGTGGTTTGTTTAAAAAGTGAACCAAGTCGGAATTCGTCACCACTTCATATCTTATACTCGGCCTGACAAAAATGATATGATACTATTTAAATCGCCGTTTCGAATGTTATCTGTGCTCTGACAGCACATTTCATAAAGAGAACGTTCTATCTGGTGAGTAAACGATGCGGGTTAGATTGGGATCTTTCGGTATTTAACATCCAACCGGGTATGTCGTACATCTCTACGTGACGTTTCGACCTTCTTTTCCGTAGCGGTAGATAAAAGGCCCTGGAACCCTGGAGTACGGCGGCTTATCGAAGAGTTTTCGCCAAAATTTTCAACGGGGCCGCGTTGTTTAGAATCGGCATTGTACAAGAAAAACTGACAAGAAATGTAAAGAGGGCATTTTTTAAATGTTTGTCATTACAAATTTGATTGTTTCTCTTTTCCCCGTTCTACTTGTTTTTAAGGAAGTGCAAATATCGTATAAGATAAAGGAAAAAATATTTGCCCAATATAGTGTTTCCAAAATATTTCAGGTAGAATTTCAGGATTAAATTATCGTCTTTCCTTTTAAAATATAAGGTTACATCCGCAATCATTTGAAAAATAACTAACAAATTAAAAATACTTTTAAAACATTCTAAAGATTTCAATCATTTTCCTTGTTAAAAGTATATAAAGCTTAAAAATTCTCGGTTTTCTCGGAAATTTTCGTCAAAAAGGTTTGATCTATCCATCCAATCTAACATTTAAAATAACTAGACGAATTGTTTTGAAATGGACGGAATAACGAGTTTTAAAACATTCTAAGGATTTGGATCATTTGCCTTTTTGGTTTTTGTTAATTCATACAGCTTAAAAACTCTAGATTTTCTCGGAAATTTTTCGTCAAAAAGGTTGTGGTCCATCCATCCCATCTACCATTTCAAATAATTGGACTAATTGTTTTAAAATAGATGGAATGACGAGTTTTAAAACATTCTAAGGATTTCAATCATTTTCTTATTTTTTTAAGTTCATAAAGCTTAAAAATTCTAGGTTTTCTCGAAAATTTTCGCCAAAAAAGTTTGATACATCCATCCCATCTAACATTTAAAATAACTGGACTATTTGTTTTAAAATGGATGGAATGACGAGTTTTAAAACATTCTAAGGATTTCAATCATTTTCCTTTTGTTAAAATTCATAAAGCTAAAAATTCTCGGTTTTGTCGCAAATTTTCTTCGAAAAGGTTTGATCCATCCATCCCATCTAACATTGAAAATAACTGGAGTAATTGTTGAAAAATGGATGGAATAACGAGTTTTAAAACATTCTAAGGATTTCAATAATTTTCCTTTTGTTAAAGTTCATAAAGCTAAAAATTCTCGGTTTTGTCGCAAATTTTCTTCGAAAAGGTTTGATCCATCCATCCCATCTAACATTTAAAATAACTGGAGTAATTGTTGAAAAATGGATGGAATAACGAGTTTTAAAACATTCCAAGAATTTCAATCATTTTCCTTTTTTTTTCAATTCATAAAGCTTAAAAATTCTGGGTTTTCTCTGAATTTTTCGTCAAAAAGGTTTGATCTATCCATCCCATCTAACAATTAAAATAACTGGACTAATTGTTTTAAGATGGATGAAATAACGAGTTTTAAAACATTATAAGAATTTCATTTGTTTTCCTTTTTTAAAATTTCATAAAGGTTAAAAATGTTCGGTTTTCTCTGAAATTTTCCGTCAAAAAGGTTTTGGTACATCCATCCCATCTAGCATTTAAAATAACCGGACTAATTGTCTTAAAATGGATGGATAATGCAGTATAAGTGAATTTTAAGATCTTTTTGACTATTTTATTTATACCCAATACATCATATTGATAAATATCACACGATCACAGCACTAACACTGCCAGCACTGTACCTGGAGGACACCCTGGTACTCAGTGTGAGGGATTATGTGGATGATTCCTGTCGGATAAAGATAGTTCGAGTGTGTGGCGTGAAACTTTTCTAATCGAGAACGGATCAGTTCGTTCATAAAAGGAATGTTTAGGTCGCTGTGGATAGTTGGATGTTACTAACGTAGTAAAGAGCTTTGACGTTCTGTCTGAGGATTCTTGAATGGAAGAAGAGAATGCTGGATGTTGGATTGCTTGGCAGAACCCCACAGTTCAAATCCAAAGTGGTCTCCAGTAAAGTTTTCTATGAGGTTAGTTTAGTGTTGACGGTCAAGACGGATTTCGGTCCTAGACGTCTTCGTAGTTGTCCAAGTCTTCTGTTAAATTGTTGTCTTTAATTGCGTGGGGATTCCACGTCAGATTGGAGTCTAGGTATTTGACTACTGTATTAATTCACTATCGTCCAAACGCACCACCTTTCATTTTTTTTTTTTTTTTAAATCTGGCATAAACAGATAAAATAGTGTTGGAGAAAGTGATTCACATTGCCGTACGGGTTTTATATTATTTCATTGAATTATTCTCTATTAATTTTTAACTTATAAATTCCGAGAATTGTAATCATCAAACTTGATTTTAAAAATCTTTTGACATCATAGATCGTGCCTCTCAAGTTTACGCCTTCTTTTGTTGAACAGCAGGGACTTTGTTCCGCACATCATGGTTGATTTCTGTATTTCCGCTTTCATTGTTAAATCCTGCGCCAGGAAATGAACTTGGAAACCTCAGATTAACAGAGGGCTCATCAACAGCGTATAAACTTTTGGGCCAGAAATGCATTTGTTATGTATAAACAAAATAATTAAAGACCTTTTGAATTGACTTTTTGGTTAAATAAGCCAGATTCAATGTTATGTTTGTTTAAAATTGTAACGGTTACTTTTTTTTAAGCTTAATTATCAAAATTTACTAATCGATTAGAATCAGAGATCACTTGTTCGGGCGGGCAATTTAATTGAATTTAACTGCATCAGAATGGTGAAAATTACGAATATTTCACTTTTGGATATTAAAGATTAAAGACCAAAAAAAATCTTTTTACGCGAAAAGCTGTACATTTAATTTTAATTAGCCATAAGAACCATTTATGCTTTTCTTATTTTTCAATCATGTGTAGATAGCGCTTTTCCCACATGGTCTGTTAAAATCCCTCTAGTTAAATTGTTTTTTCCACCCCTAGAAGAAAATCGACATATCGACAGTTTAATCCTGAAATTTTCAAATCCAATTGCGTGTTGCGTTTAAAGGCGTATGCAAACAAGATTATTATAAAAGCATAAAAGCAACGTGACATAGGAATGAGATGTCGCATGTGGAACGTCATATTTTCAATGGAAGACGTGTTCGCCATATCATGAATATCCCAAGAGACTTACTTTCCTCACAACAGAGCAAAAATGTTGACGAATTTCTATGAAATTAGGATTGAATCAAATAACCTTTAAAGGCCAAATACTAAGTACGATATAAATAAACACAAGATCTGACTATCGTTTGTTATGAGAAAATCGATTTTTTGATCCTTATCAAAAAGATAGTTCCTGCTCACAGTAAGTTGTTTTGCAACGATTTCGAGCCCTTTAGCTCATCATCAGGTTGAAGGACTTTTACAACCACGTCTCTCGACACGAATTGGCAAAGTGAACCCGCTGATACCTCCGCCAACGCGACGTTCCAATTAGGCTGTTTATTATGGAAAATTTTAGGTCTAAAAAGTTCAAACAACCATCTTTTTTACATTGGAAATTAAATTTTACATTGGAATTAACAAAGATGATTGTTTGAACCTAATTGGAACATGGCGTTGGCGGAGGTATCAGCGGGTTCACTTTGGCAATTCATGTCGTGAGACGTGGTTGTAGAAGTCGTTCGATCTGATGATGAGCTAAAGGGCTCGAAATCCGTATCGTTGCAAAACAACTTACTGTGAGTAGGAACTATCTTTTTAAAAAGGATTGAACACCATACTCACTCCATCATTTATCATTTCTATCGATTTTTTGTGTCAGTTCTTTCTACTGACAGCGAGTATCAGTGTCCCCTTTTCTGATTCTTGGACAAAACATGATTATTTTATTGTATATTACACTGAGAGTTTTGTATCCCTAGTTGTTGAAAGAGTCAATGGCAAGAGTCTCCCAAGGTATTATCTTTGGTATATCCCAATACTTCCTTACATACTGAAGATGATACTGCAACCCTGTCTGATCACAAAGACCCAAACGTTGCGTTCGTTCAATGGGGCATAAACCCCAGGATGGCGGATTGGTCTACACCACAAAGGTCACAGGAAGGTACAAGGTGGCCATAAATACTGAGGAAGAGACAAAAACTGCAAAAAAATCTACTAATATTAATATATCTAACAACAACGATGGAAACCGTACTCGATCTCCAACCCTTACATATTCACGTACAAAAGGTGACTTAAACTCATGAGATAACAGACTCATGAGAAACAATGGATTAAAGCCAATGAAATCCTGATAATGGAATATGACAAGTACAAAAACTCAGACCCTTTAAAGTAGTCATAAATAATATTGATCTTTGGAAAAAACGCACGCCCACGTTTTTCAGGAAGAGGAAGGATAAATGTAAGGGAAAAAGGTGTAAGTGTAAGGGTAAAATGTTCGGATTATACCATAGCCAAACCCTGTGGGCTAGTTCCTGTTATATGCCAAGCTGAAGTTTATGAAATGCAATTCGGCCACTGGTATAAGAACTAAGCGCACCAGTGTATTTTCTAACTTTGGAACTGAAAAAATGGCATAAGAAAGGAAAGCTTAAGCACTGGTCAAAAGCTCCAGGTATGAGGCAAATAGGATGAATAAAGCCTCCTACTCCAACAGGCAAGATTTGAATGAGGCCTGTACAGTCTTAACTACCATTTAAAGAAGATGAACAAAGTTGAGACAGAAAAGGCCGGCTCCGTCAAAAGAAACCATAGACTTCGGCTCGTGTACGATATAGCAACATTGGTAAGGCAATTCTCATGCCAAGAAAAGTATGCGAAGTTGCACCAAGGAAGATGCTTAGTTTTGGGTGGAAAAAATCACAGGATATCACAACAGGCATTAGTTGGAATATACATAATGGAGTAAAGGTTGGAATCCTTACATGATACCCCCAAAAAAGTCATCTTTACTAAGTAAATAGATTAGGTTTTTGTTTGTAAACGTCACTCGTCCGACATTTGTATATTTAATCGAGATCGCTCTCTCTACCCTGAGGAAAAACAGCTTGGCAATATACCGAGGGTGGCTTCCGACTGAATCTCGCCATTTCTGACAGCCAGCCCATACGGAACGGGAACCGATTTAAACATCGTTTGCCGCATTGCCATCTCTCTTTGGCTCACGCGACTGTTTCGGGACGTGGAATCGATACCATTATATATAGATTGCACCTTGCGAAAAGCCTCGGCGGGTCGGACGAAACTGTGCAACGTTCACCCGTGGATCTGGGCTTGACATCTAACGGAGAAAATTTAGAAAGCGCCGTGAGGTCAGACGTTGCCACGAGGCTGACGAGGGTATGACAATTTAAATGCATTATTCAGCCGATGATTAACATTTCTAAGCCTACCCCATTGACAATTGTAAATAGCCAAATGGCTCGCTTCCTGTTTCTCGGGTTAAATTTTAATTTTAGGACTTTACAATCGTCAACGGACAATCGAATCGACAGATCGAATTTATCAGGCTTAAAACACATGTAACGAATAACAAAATTAATGTGTTTTTTTTCTACTCACAGATTAATTGTTTACATCGATCTTGATTTCAAGCTTAAACGGTCATCATCAGTTTGAAGGAGTTATAAACACGTCTTTCGACATGAATTGACATGAAGAGTGAACCCGTTGATTCTCAAACTACCATGGATTAAAAAATTAAAAAAATGAAGTACGGTATACTTAAAAATACTCCTAAAGTCCAAAGAGTCCAATTTTACCCGAGGGTTATAAACTTAACAAACATGGTCCTAAATAAATGTATTAAATAAAGGCTTAAAATGTGTCCCTAAAACAGAACTAGATACAACGAAACTTCTATTCCTTGCTCATCGGTTTATTATAGTAAGATAAATATAATGATCTCTGGCCAGTCAGTGTGTCTGCTTTTTCGTTACCCAAAATTTCTCTGTGCCCTAGCATCCAAGATATCATCAGGTTGTTGTGGTTCCCCAAGTTTTGGAAATTTTGGATGCATTCACTGACTAATTTTGATGTGATTCTTTTACATGCTAATGCTTTAATGGCTGCTGGCTATCATATCTTATGAGGATTTTAAAGCCATTGTAACCTCTTTTAAGATTTTCCAGGGCACAAGCATTGATGGCACGTATTTCTGCTTGAAAAATCGAAGTGTACTTCCCTAATGAGTTTGATTGCTCATGTTTTGGGCTTGTACAGAAAACGCCCGATCCGATTTCTTCGTTTGTTTTGGAACCATCTGTATACCACATCATTTATCTGATGCTCTCCTGAGGTCTTCCTTTCCTTTATAGTACGTTGAGATTTTATAGGATGTTGTAAAGAATGTTTCCGGGATCATGTAGTCAGTCCCCATTTCTAAGAATGGGTATCTGATTTTAGTACAATAATAATTGTTGTGTGCCCGAGTTGTTTAGTTCCTATCCAATTTGATTGTTTTTGTAGCCTAAATGAGCTTTTCCTAGCCTCTCCTTGTATAAATGTTTCCAGTTTAGCAGAGTATCTAGAGCACTTGTAGGAGTTGCTCTCATTACCTCTGTGATAGTTAGTATTCCTACTACTCCTCTGAGTTTGGCCCTCTTCAATTGCAGCAATGATTTTGCCAGTCTTGATGAGAGTTGTTTCATCATAAGTTTACTATGTCTAGCGCCGCTAGAGTTTATCCACTTCTTCTTTTGTTTTGTTTGGATCCATTCTGCGATGGAGGATTCTATATTTGTTTTTGTTATCCCAAGAATAAATTAGAGGCCTATGTATGGTCTTACAGGGTGTCCTCTGGCCAGTCAGTGTGTTTGATTTTTCGTTACCCAAAATTTCTCTTTGCGCTAGCACCCAAAATAACATCAGGTTGTTGTGTTTTGGAAATTTTGGATGCATTCACTGATTAATTTTGATGTGATTTTTTTACATGCTAATGCTTTAATAGCTGCTTGGTTTTTACCGCCACCGTGAGGGTTTATATGACCTCAGCGCTGTTGCGAACCCTCGTTTAAAAAAACAAAAAAACATATATATATATATATATATATATATATATATATATATATGCCACCCAACGCGACGTTTCATTAAGAAGCTGGTTTTTAATGCTGCTCAATTTTGAACGTGCGTAAAACGTTAATTACAACACATCTAAATATTATACTAATAAATAATGTAAAAAAATATTTTAAATTAGTGATTAATTTGTATGTCAAATATTATTTAAGTGCATGTTTAAAATATGAGGTACATCAAAATCTATTTTAACATTTATCTCCTTGTTTAATTTTACATTTTTTATTACAAATTTCTCGTACCAATCTATTTCCTTTCTCAAATTCCTCCTCCCTTTGTTGAAAATGTGTAACACTGTTTAATTTAAATTTAGATTGAAATTGTGTTTTGTTTCATTTAAGTGGTCTTTGTATTCAGAAAATTTGTACCTTCTAGGCAAGTGTTTTTTCATTACTATATCTTTAATATCGCAATCATTACAGTTAAGTGGATAAACCCCGTTATTTGACAAGTTGTCTACCTTATCTTTAAGTTTTGACAGATTGTTTACAATTGAACATGTACCTCTACAAGCTACTCTAAAACGTTCTCGTTTAAGAATTTTACCTACTTTCTGATAGTTCACCAATGTAGGGCAAACAACGAAAACCTAACGATTCATTTTTGGTGAAGTGGCAAAGTCCGATTGTTGCTTAGTTTAAAGTTAATTTTTTTCTTTCTACTGGCATTGCTTTTAACTAAGGTTTTAATTATTTGTATTTTTTTATAATTAGCAAGTGTTAATGAGAGTTTGATCTCCACCGTTTAATAAATTGTTAAATCACCGTTTATGAGCCAAATGAATCCAGCAGATTTTTAGGTCCATGGATGAGATGCTGGTATCACAGTATCTGGAGTTGTGATATTCTATATACGCCTGTTTTAATTAGGTTATTTATTATGGACAGTTTTATGTCTAAAAAGTTTAAACAACTATCTTTATTTATTTCCTATGTAAAATTTTTACAAGGGTGTAAAGAATTAACTAATTGGAGGAATTTTTTTAAAATCCTCTAGTGTACCCGACCATATACGTAAAATACCCTCTATGCGTTTCCAGAAAAGGACATATTTAATTAATTTGTTATTTGATTGGTAAAGAATTTTTTCAAATTTATCCGTTAATGTTTCGGCACAAAGTGAGATTAATAAACACCCCATTGATAACCCTTTCCTTTAATAAAATTTATTATAGTTGACGTTGATCGACCTACGTAGTTTAAACTGATGTGTTGTATTGGATCTTCTTGAGGTCATTACTGGTGAATAAAGAACATCGCTATTGGGTTTCACCAAGCTTTCGGCGAATGTTCCGCCATCATCAGGGCCTAATTTATTTAAAAAACAAATTTTACATGAACAGAGTGACATAACACGTTTTATATAAACACATTACAAAAATACAAATACGTACTTAACCTTTTTTTTTTTCAAGTGAGTCGCAGTCTAGTGACCCTCATCGGTCATCCTTTGGTTTCACTTTTTCATAAGTTAACACTAAATCTCTCTCTCACTAAATTTCTCTAGCATAGATACGTTAAATATATACACCTTTTTTTAACTGTTATTTAACTTAAAATTATTATTTAACTATATAAGACTAGTGGGGGGACCGCGGTAGCCGAGTGGTTAGCATGAGAGACTCTCACGCCGCGGTTGTGTTCGATTCCCGCCGTCGCCTCTGGCCCTTTTTTCCCGATAACCCCCCCCCCCATTTGAACACACATATAACAATTGTCACCATGGCTAATATGCTAGATCATAACGCCAAGGAAAAAAAAAAAAAAAAGACTAGTACAAGGATTTGAAGAAAATTGAGAACACACCTCGGACGGTTATAACATGGTAAGGGACCTAGCCCTGTTATCAATCCCTGTATGATTAGACACAACAACGTCACTTTGCGCTTTATTTCGATTCATGAACAGTTGTAGGATTCCCGAATATGCCATGATGGAGCCCAGTCGATCCATTTGTAAATTACAAGTGTTTTTCGTAACACGAACAAAAACTTTTTCCAAAAGTAGTCGTCTCTCCAAGTTCAACTCTCTGCCCAGGATCTCAGGGGAGTCGAACTTGAAGTAATGACCACTTTCAGTCGCATGTGTTGCCAATCCCGTGGTTTTCTTACTATTTATACAATCCAGTCTATGTTGGTTCATTATTATTTCTACTTTTTGTTTTGTTTGCCCAACATACTGAACATGGCAATCCGCACATGACACCTTGTAAATCACACTCGATTGTGAGCTTATTGGTTCCTTCGCCTTTGGGTTTGAATGCAAACATCTAAGGTTATTTTTAAATTTATACGTGATACCAATATTCTCCATCTTATCTCTAAACAATTTCTTGATTTTCGGGGATACATTAGTAACATATGTGATTGATCTAAATGAAATTGGTTTATCAATTCCTTCCATCATGACATTGGGAGTAAAGTTATCCATTAGAGCAGTACTCTGAACATATTTTTCCTTAAATTCATTGATGAGCCTACTTGCCAGTGCCAACGGGTAGTGGTTTGTTTTTAGCATTTTTAGGACCTTGGCTACATTTTATTCCAGATATTTTGAGTCGCTCAATGTGCCTCTACGCCCTATAGTCTCGTGTGTGCAATCTCCAAACTATAAACTATCTAGATGGGTACATGATGTTCTCTCTGTACTTATTGTTAACAATAAGTTTAATATTAAAAACTCGTATCAAGTTAGAGAAATAATTCACAATCTTGTCATAAATGATGATGAAATTAATAGTCTGTTTCGATGTACAATCATTGTTTACGTCAGTGCCATTGGGATTGGTAAGTTACACGGTTCAAAAGAGATGGGTTGAAATCATAAATTGAATTTTCCTGACAACTGGGTTAAGTACGTATTTGTATTATTGTAATGTATTTATATAAAACGTGTTATGTAACTCTGTTCATGTAAATTTTGTTTTTTAAATAAATTAGGCCCAGATGATGGCGGAACATTCGCCGAAAGCTTGGTGAAACCCAATAGTGATGTTCTTTATTCACCTGTAATGACCTCAAGAAGAATACAACATTTAAAATTTATTATTAAATTTACAATAATTAGATAGTAGGCGTATATGTAAAATGTCTATTATATGATTTTTTTTTTAATTCGTTAAAAGAGTTCTCCTTAGGTTTTTGTTTTATTAGTTTAGTATATTCTTTAATATGGATATTTGGAAATAAGTTAGTAACATTAAGCGAAATTAAAGCACAGTTGTTAAGTATATTTATGTTCTTTAACTATTTTAACAATTCTAAAGAAATGTTAATACCGAATATAGGTTTGAATTTGGTGTGGGTTTTAATTATTTCATCTGTTGTCATCAGAAATTGATGGCATGGAGAATTATGGAAAAACAGTATTATTATTATTTTTAATTTTGACCGTAAGATTGGAGATTTCGTAATCATTGGTATTATTTTTTTTAACCGCGTATTAGTTATTTGAGCAAATCTTGGGGAATTAAAACCAAAAATGGCTCAATGGCTATACACGGCTGTAATAAGACCTAAAACAACCAATAGATCATTAATCTGGTGGATCAAAGTTCAACAAAAAAATAACTATTCAATCATTAGGCGCATACAAAGATTAGCAAACCTACGTATCACAGAGGCAATGAAAGCAACCCCTACAAGTGCACTAGATACTCTGCTAAACTGGAAACATTTATACAAGGAGAGGATAGGAAAAGCTCATTTAGGCTACAAAAACAATCAAATTGGATAGGAACTAAACAACTCGGGCACACAACAATTATTACTAAAATCTGATACCCATTCTTAGAAATGGGGACTGACTACATGATCCCGGAAACATTCTTTACAACATCCTATAAAATCTCAACGTACTATAAAGGAGAGGAAGACCTAAGGAGAGCATCAGATAAATGATGTGGTATACAGATGGTTCCAAAACAAACGAAGAAACCGAATCGGGCGTTTTATGTACAAGCCCAAAACATGAGCAATCAAATTCATTAGGGAAGTACACTTGGATTTTTCAAGCTGAAATACGTGCCTTCAATGCTCGTGCCCTGGAAAATCTTAAAAGAGGTTACAATGGCAAAAAATCCTCATAAGATCTGATAGCCAAGCAACTATTAAAGCATTAGCATGTAAAAAAATCACGCCAAAATTAGTTAGTGAATGCATCTAAAATTTCCAAAACTTGGGGATCCACAACAACCTGATGATATCTTGGTCGCTAGGGCACAGAGAAACTTTGGGTAACGAAAAAGCAGACACACTGACTGGCCAGAGGCCATTATATTTATCTTACTACAATAAACAGATGAGCAAGGAATAGAAGTTTCGTTGTATCTAGTTCTAATTTAGGGACAAAAGCCTTTATTTAATAAATTTATTTAGGGCCATGTTTGTTAAGTTTATGACCCTTGGATAAAATTAGACTTTATGAGTATTTTTAAGTATACAGTACTTCATGTTTTTAATTTTTTATCCATTTTATTTTGACAATCGACGTATTCAGTCTTGCAATTCATGTCGAGAGATATGTTTATAATTCCTTCAAACTGATGATGAACGTTTAAACCTTGAAATCCGGTTCGTTGAAAGCAACAAATCAGTGAGTTGAATCATAATTTACAAAAAGTGAATCTACCTGCTCACCCCGCCTTCATCATTTCTAAATAATGTGTAGTAACCAACCTTCTTTTGATTACAATTAATTAAGGTTTTTAGTTGAGATAAAAAAATCAATGGCACGAGCGGGAATCGAACGATTTTTATCTCAACTAAAAACCTTAATTAATTGTAATATATTAATTGGTCAATTTAATTTAACTTCTTTTAATTGTCAACTTCCTAGCATAATAAAATTAATTTTTCAGATAAACAACTAGCAATAAAAAGACTCTAGATTGAAACAATACATCTATGGTAACACTGATCTATTTATAAATATAGTAAATTATTTTGAAATCTTCGAATTTAAAGAAGATCTTAAATTTTACACAATAATAAATTTATCTCTTGTATGAAAATTCAAACTGACCACAATAATTTAATAAAACGGTACATATAATTTTTGAGCTAAGTGTAAATAAATATTATATAATTAAGTTTCACCTTCTTGAGCTGAACATGCAATAAAAAAATCATGTTTAAAAAAGTGGCAGCGTGGGTGAAATGGCATAGATCTTTTAGATGGCCATTGGAGGGCCTGGACTCGTAGAATTCTCACCCGATTAAGACGGGTGAACAACTGAAAACAACAAAATAGATCATGCGAGGTTGACACACGGACACTTACTGCCTCAAAAGGCGTGTGGCATGTAGAGAAAAGTTGCGAAGTGTGTAACTCCTTGGCTCTATATAGAGAGCATGTAGGATTGCCACCAAATATGAAAATTGTGCTTAAGCACTGCGAGTATCTAGGTCGACCGTTCTATTTTTGGAGGAAACAATGTTCTTTTATTTAATATAGTAATGATAGCTTTGGCGCTGGCGCCCCGGCATCTGTAATATTTATTAGCGTGAAGTGTACGAGGGTCACTGGCGGAATTTTGATAACTCCATAGCTCTCAATTAGGTTAGTTATAAAATAAGTGCGCTCTCTAAATGGAATCCATGAATGATATTGTTCAATGCTTTGGCCCAAAAGTACGTGTCCGTATGCCAACCTCGCAAGTCCAATCCTTAATCGGGTAATGATGACCCTTCTCCTACGGGTCAGATACTCCGATGGCCACCTATCGACAGTGCTCTTCATATGTAAGATTTTCTCTTTCTCTCGCATCTTTTAACTTTCATACAATCATGAGATGATTGTATTGAGGGTGCATATTATTTATTATACCTTATATCATGTCCTTTACTGCTACTCCCTAAAGTCAATATGTGTTTTTATTTAAAAAATATGTGTGCATTTTTTAAAAATTTATTATGTATATTGGTTATACTGTTTATCAATATATTTTTTTTATTATTTTACGGGCTATCTTTCAACCGATAAATCTTATAAGCTATGCAAAGTAATACTTCTCTCTTCAGTGAAGGGCTTTCGTTTTAATGCCACTTCAATGATTGTCTGCTCTTTGATCTCTATATTAAGCCTCTTGAAGGTATTAAGTCCTGTATTAAAATGATTTTAAGCCAGACTGCAATTGCTTCCAGTAAGGACCAGTGGACCGAAAACCTTGCCATTTATTGTAGTAATCGACTCCTGTGTTGAAAAAAAAAAATTATTGTGATTGATCGTAGTAATTTTCATTTCCCCGTTTTGGTCCTATTTACCCAAAGAATTATTTTAATCGGTTACCTCGGACGCCGTGGGTTCGAGTCCCGCTCTTTACATTAATTTTTCTACGCAACCATACTTTCCATGAAAAATAATAAATCGTTTTTTATTTATTTCATGTGCATATGTATGTATGTCTACCAATTCGGTTTATAAGACGGTTGAAATAGTAGTTAGGACTCTTCAAGCCAATTCCCGTGCTATTTATCATCCTTCAGCTACCACCATAAAATACCAACATTTTTTTCAATCATTACCATGCTCTCTCACACTCTCTTTCTCTCTCTCTCTCTCTCTCTTCTTTTCGGTTTCTGTCTGTCTATCTCTCTCTTTTTCTCTGTTTCTCTCTGTCTGTCTTTCTGTCGATCTCTCTCTGTCTATCTCTCACTCTGTCTATCTCTCTCTTTCTCTGTCTATCTCTCACTCTGTCTATCTCTCTCTCTCTCTCTCTTTCTCTCTCTCTCCCTCTCCCACTCTCTCTCTCTCTCTCTCTCTCTCTCTCTCTCTCTCACTCTCTCTCTCTCTCTCTCTCTCTCTCTCTCT